>NW_026652283.1:29466470-29476672 GCF_009828535.3 Hylobates moloch | reverse complement strand
CATTGTCTCAGCCCAAAATCTCCTTAAGTTGATTAGCAACTTCAGCAAAGTCTCAGGATACAAAATCAATGTACAAAAATCACAAGCATTCTTGTACACCAATCACAGACAAACAGAGAGCCAAATCATGAGTGAACTCCCATTCACAATTGCTTCAAAGAGAATAAAATACCTAGGAATCCAACTGACAAGGGATGTGAAGGACCTTTTCAAGGAGAACTACAAACCACTGCTCAATGAAATAAAAGAGGATACAAACAAATGGAAGAACATTCCATGCTCATGGGTTGGAAGAATCAATATCGTGAAAATGGCCATACTGCCCAAGGTAATTTATAGATTCAATGCCATCCCCATCAAGCTATCAATGACTTTCTTCACAGAACTGGAAAAAACTACTTTGAAGTTCATATGGAACCAAAAAAGAGCCCGCATCACCAAGTCAATCCTATGCCAAAAGAACAAAGCTGGAGGCATCACCCTACCTGACTTCAAACTATACTACAAGGCTACAGTAACCAAAACAGCATGGTACTGGTACCACAACAGAGACGTAGATCAATGGAACAGAACAGAGCCCTCAGAAATGATGCTGCATATCTACAACTATCTGACCTTTGACAAACCTGACAAAAACAAGAAATAGGGAAAGGATTCCCTTTTTAATAAATGGTGCTGGGAAAACTGGCTAGCCATATGTAGAAAGCTGAAACTGGATCCCTTCCTTACACCTTATACAAAAATTAATTCAAGATGAATTAAAGCCTTAAATGTTAGACCTAAAACCATTAAAATCCTACAAGAAAACCTAGGCAATACCATTCAGGCCATAGGTGTGGGCAAGGACTTCATGTCTAAAACAGCAAAAGCAATGGCAACAAAAGCCAAAATTGACAAATGGGATCTAATTAAAATAAAAAGCTTCTGCACAGCAAAAGAAACTACCATCAGAGTGAACAGGCAACCTACAGAATGGGAGAAAATTTTTGCAACCTACTCATCTGACAAAGGGCTAACATCCAGAATCTACAATGAACTCAAACAAATTTACTAGAGTTCTCTTAACACCTTATAGCTAGCTACCTGCCTGTTATTAGTTTAAGAATTCTTTACGTTAACCTGTCTGTGTTCAAATTACTCTGTAGTGTCTGTTCTCTGACTGGACACTGATGATGCAGGTATCTTGTCTGTTGAATCCAGGAGCACCCTGTCCTTGCCCCCAGAATAGCTCTAATTAAGCTGTATATGGAAGTGCCTGTGTATGCCCCATCTCCCTGTCCATACTGGAAACTCCCTCCTGGATATCTCTCCTTTTCTCCCCTAGGTTACTCTGCACCCTTCCCCAGAGACTGGCCATTCTGGTGTTCACCATGGGTTCTCATGAACTTGGTTAGATTCCCAGTGGGAATCTTAAGAGTTAATTGGAGCGAGAGAGGGATGTGATGCCAAGGCATTTGCATTTATTTCTCTGCTCATTCCCTGAAAGGGACCTCAGCTATCTGGGTTCTTCATTGTCTCTCCCAAAGCAACATTCTCTACACAAACTTCTTCCAGGTTGTAGTAACCATTCCCTCACCTTTTCCCTTTGTACCTAGGACAGAAAATAGCTCCTTTGTGCATGAGGTTACTGCACTATTCCTTGTATTACACCTATGACCCCTTTCAATTCATGTGGGTAAACAGTTCATTTGTGAATACACCCTCCAAAACCTAATCTGAGTACCTTTTCTTTCTTGTGATTCTGATCCATACCCTTTGTCTCCATTCACTCAATAAAAATTATGTTCCAGACACTATTCTAGATGTTCACATTCTAGATTCTTGAGAAAGAGAAAGAGAGAGAGATTTAGAGAGAAAGTTCCTGCTAGTGAAATTGACATTTAACATTTTGGACTTTGTGCAGTGTCTGAGCTGAGCAGGTGCTATTTTGAATGGGTGAATATATTCATCTTTTCATTAAGCTTTCTTATCCAATGATATATTAAAAGTGTTTGCCAGGGGAGTGGGCAAAAGTCTACCGGTAACATACAGAGGATATTACTGACAGGAGTAGGAAGAGGACTGGCATACAAGAGAGGATTCCCAAAACCAGTGCCTGCAGGCCTCATCGAAGATCAAACAGCAACAACAGCTATATTTATTTCAATGTAAGTCCACTTTTTATTGAATAAATTGAAAGACACCTACAATATTTTTCCTGAATAAGTGAGGTCTTAATAATAAACATAGAGGGCCGGGTGTGGTGGCTCACGCCTGTAATCCCAGCACTTTGGGAGGCTGAGGTGGGCGGATCACGAGGTCAGGAGATTGAGGCCATCCTGGCTAACACGGTAAAACCTCATCTCTACTAAAAAAAATACAAAAAATTAGCTGGGCGTGCTGTCAGGCACCTGTAGTCCCAGTTACTTGGGAGGCTGAAGCAGGAGAATGGCGTGAACCCGGGAGGCGGAGCTTGCGGTGAGCCGAGATCACGCCACTGCACTTCAGCCTGAGTGACAGAGGAGAGTCTGTCTCCAACAATAATAATAATAATAATAATAATAACAATAATAATAATAATAGACACAGAAAGTTGTTTTTTTCAGCTTTTCCACCAGATCATATCACTGCACACATCATAACTTCCACCCTCTCCTCAAGAACTATCCCACACATAAATATCCTGGCTGGCTTTTAGAAAAAAAGATATTTTATGGAAAACAGTGACACTCCTTAGGAGGCAGATGCGTTAAGCTAAATGTCTTATTAGTAATATGAGTCACTTAATGTTCTAAGCCCTAGTACCTTGCAAAGGCATCTTTTAACATCCATCTGAGATTTTCATCAAATAATATTCATTCCAAGAAACCAGAAAAGTCTATTACGTCCTGTCTTTTACTCATCCTTTAAAAAAAAACATCAGATTTACCCCCAAGCAAGCAGAAAAGCAAAAATTCTACACTTAAGCCATCTCCAAGAAATAGCACAAAAGGGTGATGATGGCATTGCCATCTGCAATGGAGCATGGTGAATACCAGCACCAAGGTAATCTAATTACGCCTTGATGCCAACACAGATTTTTACTGGCTTTCCCCCAATTATGTCTTAATGCCAACACAAGTTTTACTGGCCTTCTCCTAGCTGTTCAAAATTAGAATAAATTGCACATATTATGAGAGCGAGTGATAATAATCATGATTCTTAAGTTCTACCGTGTTAATGATAAAATGTGAATATGTTCACTTAGTGCATATTCTGGGATATCAAAGACCACTCTCACTTCTGATACCAACTGCAACTAAGGATTGCCAAGATCACTTTCAGTTTTAATAATTTTCTAGAAGGATTCAGAACTCACTGAAAACAGTTAAATTTTTGGTTGCAGCTCATTATAGTGAAAAGATACAGCTTAAAATCATCCAAGGGAAGAGGTGCATGAGGCAGAGACCAAAACATGTCCACACACACATACTTCCCAATGAAGCCATGGACAGTGCCAACTTTCCCAGCAATGTTTGTGACAGTACACAGTCTAGAGTTTTTATTCAGGCTCATATCATAGACAAAGTTGACTATCCATGTGGCTAACCTAGACCCAGCCCTTCCAGAGGTCAAGCTGATATCATGTGACCCAAAGCGCTCCTCATAAATCACACTGTTAAACTATCTGGCTTGGCCCAAGATCTCTGGGAAACAAAGACACTCTTTTTAGGCGGGATATTTGAAGGGCTTAGAAATTACCTCCCAAGAGCTGAGGGCAAAGGACAGACCTGTCTTTGGACAAGGTTAACTTCTTCTTTATCCACTTGGGGAATCAAAAAGATTAGGAATTATAATCAGAAATTCCATTTAGCACTAGCATTATTTATAAATAACTTAGCATCCCATTTTGGTATTGTTAGCATGCTTTTCTTTTAATTTCCAGCTTTATTCTGGGTAGAGTAACATCTATACCACATCTACTTTCTAAAAACATCCAGAAGCAAGACAGAAAGATATTCAAGAAAGAAAAACCTCAGGGTTATTTCTAGTTTTTAATGCCTAACTCTGTCAGTAATAAGTGAAATAGGAGCAGATTTTACATGTCTTTGAGGAATATCAAAATTGGCACTTGGAGGAAGGAGAATAGACAAGCTAACAGCAACCTACGTTCTCTAGTTTTCTATCAGTGAACTCTGGTTTCCACTAAAAGAGAATTCAACTCAATAACGACTAAACAGGGTCAGATAATAGCCTAACAGTCTAGCGAAGATAATTTTTAAAACAGCAAAATAAAAGAATAAGGAATAAGCATTAAATTCTTGAAACAAAGAAAAAAACCTAGGAAAACAGTTCAGTCCATGTACCTGTTAAAACCAGCTTTTGTGGAACCAAAAACTGTTAGGATTTGGTAAGGTTTCTTGTTCTTTCTGAGTTATCTATTCTGTTCCATTTTCATTTTTATTGGAATAAAGTCATATAATAAAATATCAATATGAAAAAATCGTGCTTGGTATCAAGTTCAATAAAAGTCATTTAAGGAAGATGAAATGCTATTTACTAGTTCTATATAGTAGAATTATATATTCAAATTGGCCCCTGCATTTTTAGAAGGTATTTGTCACACAGTCAATGTAATTCTTCAAAATTGAAATGTCAACTTCCCCATTCCCCTGTATGCTTCTTCAATTTCTCTCCTTTTTGCTACAGTTTCTTTTTGTTCATCTACTTTAAGTAGGATCATCAAGATGACCATGCTACTCTTTTCTGATGTTCATAAGCTATGTGTTGGCATTTTGTGATAGAATTGTTTTCTTTCATGTTTTAATATCACCTCTTTTGATCAGAATATTCTTCTTTTGTGATTAGTCAATCACTTGACATTTATTGAACATGGATCATTGCATATACAATGCTAAGCATTGCTAAGCTTAGCTAAGCCATTGCATAAATGGTTGAGTACAAGGTGGCAATTAAATGATAATTGTAAAATAAATCAGCCAATTATCAGTGATATAAACCTCCTGATAAGGAGCAACTGGTTTGGTTTGGGTGGGCAGGTAGAGTATTCAGTCTTGAGAAAGAAATTATTTGGGAGGATTAGAAGAAAGGATATGGGTGTCTGACATTTCAGGAAAACCATAGCAAACAGAAAGTTCACAAAAGAAAGACAGAATGGGGGGTGTTGGAATTTGCACTAAAACCAGGCAGATCTTATTTCCAATCCTGTTTCTGCCACCATTAGCACTGGATTTCTCATCTTTGCAATGGAGATAATAATAGTACAGACCTCAGAGTGTATATGTAAGTATTAAATGGAAAAACTCTTATCACAGTGCTTAACACATATCAAGGGACAAAAAAAAATGCTTGTTTCTATTATTAGCCTCACTGGGGGAGTCTGGATCTTGTTGTGTCACTATTAAAAGGTGTTGGTGTGGAATGATATGATGAACCATTCATTTGGAAACAACACCCATTTCCCTGTATAAAGGGAGGAGGACACCCTTTCCCCATTCCATTTATGCAGCCTTTTCATACAGTTTAAAGTCAGCTTAACCACATGAATTTGAACTGGTCTCCTCTTACCTAGCCACATCATTCCATTATGCCTGAGGGACTCTGGACCAAGCCCCCTAACCCCTGTAGTCAGTGGCAGGCTCTCAATAATGCCCCAGCACATTTTCATATATATATACTGAACTTTAAGTACAATGAACAAAGACTTGGGGATCAGGAAAGACTTGGATTCAAACAATAGATAGGAGTTAAAAAATTATTCTTTTAGCCTCATATTTCTCATATGTAAAAATGTAAATAATAAAAATCACCTTGTATATGTTGTTGTGATGCTTAAATAACTAAAGCAGAAGTATCTTACCAAAAGAGAATCAGACACAGTGGCTACACTACAAACACTTCAGAGCCCGCTTCATGCCGGGTCCTAGGCATTGTCTGCTTTAATCATTATAACGATCCTATGAGAGAGATGCTGTACTAGTCCCGTTTTCCCTGTGAGGAAGCTGAGGTCTGGAAGGGTTAAGTAACTTGCCGAGTCACAGATGGAGCGAGTGCAGCACTGCATCTGAACCAGGCCATCTGACTTGGCTTCATCCTCTCCTTCCCCACCTTTTGAAAACTCTGAGGGAGAAAGTGCATGCATGAGTGTCGAATCCCCAAGGTTTAGGGCCTCCCTGGCCTCACTGACCCATCTGTGAGAATATCTTTGGTTGACTTAAAAGCCATAATAAAGGGAAATCCCTTATGTTTTCTAGGAAGCCATTTACTTATTATTATGTGTTTTATCGTTAAGTTCAGAAGCTGCTAGCCATTGCTAATGGTACAGAGAGGCTTCAAGAGTCATTGCAGCACTATTCACAATAGCAAAGACATGGAATCAACCCAAATGCCCATTAATGATAGATCAGATGAAGAAAATGTGGTACATATACACCATGGAATACTATGCAGCCACAAAAAAGAATGATATCCTGTCCTTTGCGGGGACATGGATGGAGCTGGAGGCCATTATCCTTAGCAAACTAATGCAGGGACAGAAAACCAAATACTGCATGTTCTCACTTATAAGTGGGGGCTAAAAGATGAGAACACATGGACACATAGAGAGGAACAAAGACACACTGGGGTCCTTCAGAGGGTGGAATGTGGAAGGAGGGAGAAGATCAGGAAAAGTATTTAATGGCTACTAGGCTTAATACCTGGGTGACAAAATAGTCTATACAACAAACCCACATGACATAAACCTGCACTTGGACCCCTGAACTTAAAATAAAAGTTTAAAAAAAAAGAGTCAGGCTGAGATCCTGGCTGTTCACCTCACTCTTTTCCTTCCAAAGGAATATATTTTAGTCAAAATTACCATTATTGGGCATATCTGTCCCCTCTCTCCTAGCTGTGACCTGACAACACTTGTAATCAGGTTGACTTCATGCCTTAGTGTGAGCCTGAGCTGCTGATGAGCTACTTTCCTAGTCAACCCCTCCCTCCCTAACAACAGTCCTTCCTCAGTTTCTGTGCCAACAGTAATTTTTCTGTCCTTAGCACCTCCCTTCTTGCACCTATTTTGATATTGCTCTGCTTGCTCTATTGTTTATCCTGGGAATCTCCCTTTTTGTTGTGGTTTTTGCTTTGACAAATCAAGACATTTTTCTTTCCCATTGTTATTTCCACAGAATATTGAGGTCCTTGAAGTTGCTCATTTATTTTTCCTTGATGACATACATTTAGCACTAACCAGGGAAAATAGACTTTTCAACTTCCTTTGAGAGCCAGGCTCCAGCCTTTGTGCCTTTTTATACTGTGAAGACCTGCCATTCTTTTACTCTACTTAAGTGCATAGCATGTCTTAAGGTATATGTTGAAACATCTGTCGCCTCACAGGGAAGCCAGAAGCTAGCTGCTAAAACCAGGATTCATTCTGCTGATCCAGGATGACATTTTGTTTTTTACTCTTACATGTGACTTCTGTATTTCAGGAGAGAGGAAGTGCGATTCCCGTGGGGATGACATGTTTCTTCTCAACCACCAGCTCAGTCTTTCTCTAAGGCCACACACTTTTGCTGACCTAAAGAGTGGACTGATCTGATTTTTCTCCTGGGTTTTAGGAGAGGCAGAGTATTTATTCTATGAACGAACCCTTGACCCTTTCCCAGGACATTAGTCCTTTCAACTTTCACTCATTTTTGTCACGCCCTTTCTTTGGACTGCCTCAGTAACCCAATGGGGCTGGAGGAACACAAGCTTTCTGGTTGATTGTAAACACCAAACTGAAAAAAAACCTGTATCATGGAACACGTTATAGAATTATCTGATGAATTAATCTTTCAGAATACACCTCATTCCCCATGCTATTTATGTTGAACTGCCACTAGCAATTTTTTTATTATTTCAATTTTTCATTATACTTTTAATTTTAATAGTTGGTAATTTTTTATTTTGTTTTGCTTTTTTAAACAGCAAAAGCCTTTATAGTAGATATTTATACCAATCCAGGCTCCTTCTGCCTTAAGGTACTTAGTGGTTTGAACACAATCATTTAAACTGTCCTGTGGTTATGGGAGCTCACCTGGAACCCTCAGGTTATTTCAATTCTGTGTAAACACAGAACGTAGTGTAGAAGATCTGTTTGTGTGAAAACTCTGCTCCTCAAACATGTTTGGACCCTGTCACGAGCATTCATCTGTCTAAAGGTTGTTTAAAATGATGAACAATAAATCACCAATTATATCATGACTGTGGTCCTATCAAATTCCAGAATTAAGTTGAGCTGGAATTTGGCAGGCAGAGGTAAAGCCCATGACAGTGGGAGAGAAGGCTACTCAGAAGGCTGTATGCCCTCAAATAAGGACTAGCCCCCAGAGTTTTGCAAGGAGGTACCATTCTTAAACGAAGATTCTGATCTTTGCAGATTTCTCTTTGCATGGGGACATACTGTTGTGGGAATCAGGAGGACCAGAGAGAACTTGGGGTGAATACAGGAGGACCTTTGTTGAGTGCACTCAGACCCAGCAAACTTAACATCCAAAAACTGGGCCAAGGACAAAGACAGGTCTTGGCTTTTATACATACTTCAAAAAGGGGTTGCCTAGTTTGAGGCAAGCTTGCAGTGGCTTGAAAGCAAGGATACACAGGCAGAACAAAGACAGTTAATCAAATTATGACAGGTTCATAACTCAGGATTACACATGACCCTTTCTATGCAGCACAGATGTCTGTTACCTAGGTTTGCTCTAGTGCCTAGCACGGGCTTATCCCATAACCTTCACTGTGGCACCCAGGTGGCTGTATCTCAGGGCTGCTCAGATGGTTTATGACCTTCACTCTGCTGCTTAGATAAAACTACTTGAAGTCACTACTTGCAGAAAACAGGAATCTATAAACTCATACCATAAAGAGAGGAAAATTTTTCCTTCTTCTCCCTGTGTAGAGGGAGTGCTGCGAGAGTCTCCAGAGCACATTCATTTCTGTCCTAGCTTCTCAGATAGTGTTTATCGAGGCTTTTCCTGGATTTGGGCAGTGCCTGTTGCTGCCTCTGGGATAAGTCAGCCTAATACAGGACCGTGGGATGATTTCTAGTCTCCTCTTGTCCTATACTTAAGAGAATAAGATGTTAATTTACATTATCAGGGAGAGGGAGATCACCTGGGGAAATATCTATTTATGAAGAAAAGAAAGGCAGTTTGTGTGCATGTGTGTGTGACTCAGTTTCCAAGCTTACTTTCCCTTTTGTCATAGCAAGTTTGGGATTTTATTTTCCTTTCACATTTCCCTTTTCTTCTTAAAAATATTTTGGAGAAAGCACTGTAGAAAAAAATGAGTCTTTAGTCACAGGTTTGGTCTGATCCCCAGTCATTGGGACAGTTTATTCCTAGATGGTTAGGTTCTACATTGTTAAAGGGGCTCATTCATAGCAGATTGTAAAGTCTCATGTCCCACAGAGAAAAATAGGGGGAGGAAGAGAGAATGAAAGTGAAGGAAAAAAGGAGAAAAGATCATAACAACAAAAGGGGAAAGCAATCCTGAAAAACTGATTTAGGCCATACTACTCTGAGGTCCATGTATCAGTAGGCAGGTACAAAAATGGTTTATGTATATAAATAAGTTGCTATTATTTCTCCCAAAGTTTAAGTTGTCTAGCTTCAGTTCACAGGGCTTTAAGAAAAGCACAGTTTTAATTTCTAATGATTCCAAGTCAGAGAAAAAATGGGAGAAAAATGAAAGAAAAAGGAAAAAAAAAAGAACATTAGCCTGGAGACTTGTAGCCAGGAAAGAATTAAGGATTCAGTCAAAATAAATTGTAGATAATAAAACTGAAAAGCAAAGGACAAGGATCTAACAGCAGGTGTTCTATAGTTTCTTTTGAAACATATTTTTTCTCTCTAGTCCTCCATTTTTACCAAAGACAAATCATAGTAGGGCTAAATTATTTGCAAAATAAGTTTTTGTCTTATTTATACATAATCTCATTATTTGCATAATGTTTGGCAAGAATAATTATTTTCTATATAGGCTTTATTTTTTAATATTGGCTTTGTTGGAGCTCATATGTATATGTGTGTGTATATATATGTGTGTGTATGTATATGTGTGTGTGTATATATATATACGTATATATATGTGTGTATATATGTATATATACGTATATATGTGTGTGTATATGTATACATATATATATACACATATGTGTGTGTGTGTGTATATACATATATATATATATATATATA
>NW_026652283.1:29460580-29466431 GCF_009828535.3 Hylobates moloch | reverse complement strand
GGTAGAATTCAGCTGTGAATCCATCAGGTCCTGGACTCTTTTTGGTTGGTAAGCTATTGATTATTGCCACAATTTCAGAACCTGTTATTGGTCTATTCAGAGATTCAACTTCTAGAAAAAAACAAAGAACCCCATCAAAAAGTGGGCGAAGGACATGAACAGACACTTCTCAAAAGAAGACATTTATGCAGCCAAAAAACACATGAAGAAATGCTCATCATCACTGGCCATCAGAGAAATGCAAATCAGAACCACAGTGAGATACCATCTCACACCATTTAGAATGGCCATCATTAAAAAATCAGGAAACAACAGGGGCTGGAGAGGATGTGGAGAAACAGGAACACGTTTACACTGTTGGTGGGACTGTAAACTAGTTCAACCATTGTGGAAGTCAGTGTGGCGATTCTTCAGGGATCTAGAACTAGAAATACCATTTGACCCAGCCATCCCATTACTGGGTATATACCCAAAGGACTATAAATCATGCTGCTATAAAGACACATGCACACGTATGTTTATTGTGGCACTATTCACAATAGCAAAGAATTGGAACCAACCCAAATGTCCAACAACGATAGACTGGATTAAGAAAATGTGGCACATATACACCATGGAATACTATGCAGCCATAAAAAATGATGAGTTCATGTCCTTTGTAGGGACATGGATGAAATTGGAAAACATCATTCTCAGTAAACTATCGCAAGGACAAAAAACCAAACACCGCATGTTCTCACTCATAGGTGAGAATTGAACAATGAGAACTCATGGACACAGGAAGGAGAACATCACACTCCGGGGACTGTTGTGGGGTTGGGGGAGGGGGGAGGGATAGCATTAGGAGATATACCTAATGCTAAATGATGAGTTAATGGGTGCAGGAAATCAACATGGCACATAGATACATATGTAACAAACCTGCACATTGTGCACATGTACCCTAAAACCTAAAGTATAATAATAAAAACAAAAATAAATAAATAAATAAATAAATAAATAAATAAATAAATAAATAAATAAAAGAGAACTCTAAAGAATACAGAAATCACAGACACAGTGGCAAATAGACAGCAGTTTCTACCCCTAGGCTGAAGCAGACCACCCAAGTCAGGAATGAATGTGGAAGAAAGCCCTCCATCCAAGGCTGAGATTCACACCTCATTGGAGAAGTAAGGCTATGGGGCCACTGATGGCAGAGGAGTTCACTGAAGCATGTGTGGCTGGCTGAGGCTGGAAAACAGGAAAACACCCATGGAGGTGCTGACAAAACATGCCAGGGATCCACCTATTGGGTGCTGATGTAAAAGCTCCAGAATGAGCTCGGCTGAGTATCCTGCTCACAGTCTAAGTGCAGCAGGAGCACGAAGAAAGGCAAGCACAGGGAAGCATAAAAAGAAGCCTCTTCCCTTTGGGAGGCTGAGGCTGGCGGATCACGAGGTCAGGAGATCGAGACCATCCTGGCTAACATGGTGTAACCCTGTCTCTACTAAAACAAAAGAATACAAAAAATTAACCGGGCATGGTGGTGGGCACCTGTAGTCCCAGCTACTTGGGAGGCTGAGGCAGGAGAATGGCATGACCCCAGGAGGTAGAGCTTGCAGTGAGCCAAGATCACGCCACTGCACTCTAGCCTGAGTGACAGAGTGAGACTCCGTCTCAAAAAAAAAAAAAAAAAAAAAGAATCCCCTTCCTCCTGCAATGTCCCTCCAGTGTCCTCCACTGACAAAGATGAACATCATGCCAGGTGGCAAAAAATATTTACAGGGTCCAGATACAAAAGTCACAGGATGGTGAAAAATACACTTTGAGTTGGGAAGCAACAACTTGGTAACTGACACTCCATCTAACCCAAAAGTAAGTGGGGTTAGGGTCATTAAAGGGGGAATTTTAAATGAGTTGGAGTTTTTTAGGTAAAATGTTTAAGGAAGAACAATACGCTAAGGATGCTGCATATTAAACAAAAAAGTCAGAGTTGCGAAAACATTCCATCGGGGATCATAGGTAATTTAGAATGACTGGAGTCAGTTATGATCATTAGAAGCCCCAAGCATGCTCCCTTGCCATGTGTAATGCCAAATATCATTTTACTTTTCCCTAGCCATTGATTTATTAGGTAAGAAAAAGAAATAAAAGGCATAAAGAATGGGAAATATTTTGTTTTTCAATACAATACAGTAACTACCTGAAAGCTAAAGTTAAAGTAGCTTTTCTAGATTTATCTGATTATAAAGTTATGGATAGATTCACTGAGTTCAACTTTCTCATTTTGGAGGTGGGTTAGGGTAGAATGTGGCTTGCATTGCTGGTGTCCTAAGCATGTGCTTAGTGGGCTTCGTAGGTAATCCCAAACCATCTTCATGGGAGATGAAGCTGGAGAGGTTGACAGGAGCTAGAAAGTAAAGGGAAGTAAGAAGTTTCTGTTCTCTGAGGACATGGGGAGACACTATATTGTCTGTACCATCAAGCATAGGTACATATATGTAGTCATTTTTATAGTTGGCAGAAAGCAAGGGGATTAGGGTCAAAGCCATTGATTTCTTCTTTTTTTATTTACAAGTGACTTATAGTTAACTTTTAACAGATGAATAGCTGCTTTAATATTAAATTTTAACAAAATATACCAAAAAATAAAAGCTTCACGTTATGTTTAATAGATTTTCATGAGCTCTAATACTTTACAGGGTTCTGACTCTTAATAGCATGATGTACTCTGACAATAGTTTAGACCTCTTTGTAAAATTTTCTCACATCTAAATTTCCTTTCAAATATATATCTGTACTTGTTTTCTAATACAGCGGTTCCATCAGATAACAACCTCTTGAGTGATAATTGTCATATGATAATATATTTCAATTATGATAATTGTTCAAATGAAGTGACAGATGACACCTGAATCTCTAAAGCAGCATACAAGGTAATGTGATCAACACAATGCCTTCTTTCTTCCCTACCCCAGAATTATTAAGGTATAATGGACAAATAAAAGTTGTATATATTTAAGATGGACAACGCTGTGTTTTAATATACGTATACATCGTGAAGCGATTACCTCAATCAAGCTAATTAACATAGAAGAAAGTCATTGATTCTGGCAGCTTTCAAGACCTCTACTGAAAGATGCCTCTACTAGGAAATACCTTCATCATAAATATTTCAGTGAAAGCCATCACAATCCTTAATCTACCAATGATCTTTGTTGAAAGCCAGTGTATTCCAAAATTAAGTTTCCCAGCTGCCAACTTTGGTCTTACAGAACACGCCAATTTGTTTCCTTTCCTTTCCCCAACCCCGATCTTGAATTTAAGAATGTTTTTAATAAATGTCAGTGGCTTTTTGGCAGGAAGAGAATAACTTCTGATCTCCATGCAACTATAAAAAATTAAATTAAAGAGTGGTCACATTTTTATGCTTTGGTCTTATTGGTGAAGATGGCTCCTTTACCACTTTTAAAATGGAAAGCATTTGTGAAAAATTGTAATTTGCTTTTCTGCCATTTTCCTTATGTCCCCATAATTAATAATGACATTAAAGATAATAATTGTTAACCATATAAAGCACAACACTATATGCCCAGATCCATAAAAGCATTTTTCCTACATTTGCTCATTTAATCCTCACAATAACTTTTTGAATTAGGTATTTTAATGAAGAGACAGAGAGTTTAACTTGACTCAAGGCCGACTACTAACAAGTCAAGGAGTCAGGACTTCAACCTTTGCAGTTTGCCTCCAGAATCTGTGTTTGCTGGGTTGGAGTGGATTAAAAGTGGGTCTGAAGGATTTGGAGTAGGAACATTTATGTCAAAATCCTGGGGATTAGAAACTCAGTTAATCCCTTTGGTATTATTTATCCTGATTTATAAAATGAGGAATTGGATGATTTTTTTTTTTTTTTTTTTTTTTTTTTTTTTTTACATGGAGCCTCACTCTTGTTGCCCAGGCTGGAGTGCAATGGTGCTATCCCAGCTCACTGCAACCTCCGCCTCATGGGTTCAAGCAATTCTCGTGCCTCAGCCTCCCTAATAGCTGGGATTATAGGCACACACCACCATACTTGGCTAATTTTTTGTATTTTTTTAGTAGAGACAGGGTTTCATTCACCATGCTGGCCAGTCTGGTCTTGAACTCCTGACTCGGGTGATCCACCCGCCTCGGCCTCCCTAGCATTGGATAATTTTTAAGGCTCCTTCTCACACTTCCTAATTTCAGACATGTGGAGGGGGCCTTTTGGCCATTATTGTTGAGGTTTTTTTTTATCATCTTAACCCTCTCCACCTCCACCTGGACTCACGTGTCTGCCCTATTATTGATTGTTTCCCCCCAAGCCTAAAGAGTCTTTGGGAATCCGCCTCCACCCCGTTTTCTCTGGTGGAGTCTTGTTTTCTGAGCCAACTTAATAGGGTCTTGATGTAAAAATGCAACCTGACTTTTAAGGCACTATATTGTGTCATGTTCTTACTGTGTGCCCTGTAATTTCAACAAGATATTAATTTGTTTCTGCTATGAAGCCTCTAGAATATTTTTTTTTATTATTATACTTTAAGTTTTAGGGTACATGTGCACAACGTGCAGTTAGTTACATACGTACACATGTGCCAGGTTGGTGTGCTCCACCCATTAACTCGTCATTTACATTAGGTATATCTCCAAATGCTATCCCTGCCCCCTCCCCCAACCCCACAACAGGCCCTGGTGTGTGATGTTCCCCTTCCTGTGTCCATGTGTTCTCATTGTTGAATTCCCACCTATGAGTGAGAACATGCGATGTTTGGTTTTTTGTCCTTGCGATAGTTTGCTGGGAATGATGGTTTCCAGCTTCAGGCTATTCACAATAGCCTCTAGAATCTTTTAAAAGGTTTTCTACTCTTGAACTAGAAGAAGATATTTAATGCGGTCTGTGTGGTCAGACAATGCTCTGCTTGAAACTAACTACTTAAATGGAAAGCTTAACTTATAAGTTAAGCTTCAGATAAAGCTTTACTGTTACCCTCCTCAAATCCCCAACTTTTCAATGTAAACCAAATTGTACATACAATATGCAAACTCCCAGACTTTGTGTTTTAGGTGACTGGTCTGGGGCTACAGTACTGAAACTTTTTCCCCTTTGTCTTCTTTTTGCTTTGACCACGCACGCAGGGCTATAGTACACACAATAAATGAAGCAGCAAATTTCTTCAGATGCAGAGCTCCTGTGCCATTGTGGGCTATAAATTCCTACTGTATTTTGATATTTGTGCAATTTAATGAGATTTAGCAATAATCTTTGCCTATTGGGAGGAGTATAGCATTGCACCCCTGCATTGCACCTCAGCGGTGTCTCCTGGAAGGTTGTGGAGAAGATGGCCTGCTGACCTGTTACCATGTTTACGGAAGTTATTGTCTCCTTAATACATTTGGTAGTAATTGCATGATAAGTAGATTTTTGGAAAGGGATAATCTTTTAAGTCTACATTTAATTTCTCAGTAGAAACCAGTTTCCCCTCTTTAAATGTTTCTATATTGGGGATATTGCCCTAACTGACTTGATTTCTAGCTTTTTCTAACCTGTTCTGAGGGATCTTTCCTTACATGCTGCTGATGCCTCAGTGACTTTTCCAGAATAGCTTAGAACCACTGTGTTTTGCTGTATGCCCAGCACTTAACCAGGCTGGGATTTTTAGGATATAAGGGTTAAAAGATTCAACCCATTTCTTTTTTTTTTTTTTTAATTATACTTTAGGTTTTAGGGTACATGTGCACTATGTGCAGGTTTGTTACATATGTATCCATGTGCCATGTTGATTTCCTGCACCCATTAGCTCGTCATTTAGCATTAGGTATATCTCCTAATGCTGTCCCCGCCCCCCCC
>NW_026652283.1:29356283-29460480 GCF_009828535.3 Hylobates moloch | reverse complement strand
TGAAACTTCTTTCTGTTCTGTCCATTCATCTAACAGAGTTGAATTTTCCTTTTGACTGAGCAGTTCTGAAACACTCTTTCTGTAGAAACTGCAAGTGGACATTCGTAGCGCTAAGGGGCCTATAGTTAAAAAAGGAATATCTACAAATAAAAACAACAGAGAAGCATTCTGTGAAACTCCTTTCGGTTCTGTGCATTCAACTAACAGAGTTAAAGCTTGCTTTTGATTGAGCAGTTCTGAATCTCTCTTTCTGTAGAAACTGCAAGAGGACATTCAGAGCACTAAGGGGCCTATAGTGGAAAAAGGAACATCTTCCAATAAAATCAACACAGAAGCATTCTGTGAAACTTCTCTCTGTTCTGTGCATTCAACTAACAATATGGAACATTACTTTTGATTGAGCAGTTCTGAAACACTCTTTCTGTAGAAACTGCAAGTGGACATTCGGAGCGCTAGGGGGCCTATAGTGGAAAAAGGAATATCTTCAAATAAAATCAACACAGAAGCATTCTGTGAAACTTCTTTCTGTTCTGTGTATTCAAGTAAGAGTGTTGAAGCTTACTTTTGATTGAGCAGTTCTGAAACACTCTTTCCTTAAAAACTGCAAGTGGACATTCGGAGCGCTAGGGGGCCTATAGTGGAAAAAGGAATATCTTCAAATTATAACTACACAGAAGAATTCTGTGAAACTTGTCTCTGTTCTGTGCTTTCAACTAACAGGGTTGAACATTACTTTTGATTGAGCAGTTCTGAAACACTCTTTCTGTAAAAACTGCAAGTGGACATTCGGTGCGCTGGGGGGCCTACAGTGGAAAAAGGAATATCTTCAAATTATAACTACACAGAAGCATTCTGTGAAACTTCTCTCTGTTCTGTGCATTCAACTAACAGGGTTGAACATTACTTTTGATTGAGCAGTTCTGAAACACTCTTTCTGTAGAAACTGCAAGTGGACATTCGGAGCGCTAACGGGCTTATAGTTAAAAAAGGAATATCCACAAATAAAAACAACAGAGAAGCATTCTTTTAAACTCCTTTCGGTTCTGTGCATTCAACTGACAGATTTAAAACTTGCTTTTGAATGAGCAGTTCTGAATCTCTCTTTCTGTAGAAACTGCAAGAGGACATTTGGAGCACTAAGGAGCCTATAGTGGAAAAAGGAACATCTTCCAATAAAATCAACACAGAAGCATTCTGTGAAACTTCTTTCTGCTCTGTGTATTCAACTAAGAGTGTTGAAGCTTACTTTTGATTGAGCAGTTCTGAAACACTCTTTCTGTTGAAACTGCAAGTGGACCTTCGGAGCGCTAGGGGGCCTATAGTGGAAAAAGGAATATCTTCAAATTATAACTACACAGAAGAATTCTGTGAAACTTCTCTCTGTTCTGTGCATTCAACTAACAGGGTCGAACATTACTTTTGATTGAGCAGTTCTGAAACACTCTTTCTGTAGATACAGCAAGTGGACATTCGGAGCGCTAGGGGGCCTACAGTGGAAAAAGGAATATCTTCAAATTATAACTACATAGAAGCATTCTGTGAAACTTCTCTCTGTTCTGTGCATTCAACTAACAGGTTTGAACATTACTTTTGATTGAGCAGTTCTGAAACACTCTTTCTGTAGAAACTGCAAGTGGACATTCGGAGTGCTAGGGGGCCTATAGTGGAAAAAGGAATATCTTCAAATTATAACTACACAGAAGCATTCTGTGAATCTTCTCTCTGTTCTCTGCATTGAACTAACAGGGTTGAAGCTTACTTTTGATTGAGCAGTTCTGAAACCCTCTTTCTGTAGAATCTGCAAGTGGATATTCAGAGTACCCGAGGGCCGGTAGTGGAAAAAGAAATACCTTCATATAAAAACTCCACAGAAGGATTTTCTGAAACTTATTTCTGTTCTGTCCATTCAACTAACATAGTTGAATTTTCCTTTTGATTGAGCAGTTCTGAAACACTCTTTCTGTAGAAACTGCAAGTGGACATTCGGAGCGCTAAGGGGCCTGTAGTTAAAAAAGGAATATCTACATTTAAAAAATATATAGAAGCATTCTGTTAAACTCCTTTCAGTTCTGTTCATTCAACTAACAGAGTTAAAGCTTGCCTTTGATTGAGCAGTTCTGAATCTCTCTTTCTGTAGAAACTGCAAGAGGACATTCTGAGCACTAAGGGGCATATAGTGGAAAAAGGAACATCTTCCAATAAAATCAACACAGAAGCATTCTGTGAAACTACTTTCTATTCTGTGTATTCAACTAAGAGTGTTGAAGCTTACTTTTGATTGAGCAGTTCTGAAACACTCTTTCTGTAGAAACTGCAAGTGGACATTCGGAGCGCTAGGGGGCCTATAGTGGAAAAAGGAATATCTTCAAATTATAACTACACAGAAAAATTCTGTGAAACTTGTCTCTGTTCTGTGCATTCAACTAACAGGGTTGAACATTACTTTTGATTGAGTAGTTCTGAAACACTCTTTCTGTAGAAACTACAAGGGGACATTCGTAGCGCTAGCGGGCCTACAGTGGAAAAAGGAATATCTTCAAATTATAACTACACAGAAGCATTCTGTGAAACTTCTCTCTGTTCTGTGCATTCAACTAACAGGGTTGAACATTACTTTTGATTGAGGAGTTCTGAAACACTCTTTCTGTAGAAACTGCAAGTGGACATTCGGAGCGCTAAGGGGCCTATAGTTAAAAAAGGAATATCCACAAATAAAAACAACAGAGAAGCATTCTTTTAAACTCCTTTCGGTTCTGTGCATTCAACTAACAGTGTTAAAGCTTGCTTTTGATTGAGCAGTTCTGAATCTCTCTTTCTGTAGAAACTGCAAGAGGACATTCGGAGAACTAAGGGGCCTATAGTGGAAAAAGGAACATCTTCCAATAAAGTCAACACAGAAGCATTCTGTGAAACTTCTTTCTGTTCTGTGTATTCAAGTAAGAGTGTTGAAGCTTACTTTTGATTGAGCAGTTCTGAAACACTCTTTCTGTAGAAACTGCAAGTGGACATTCGGAGCGCTAGGGGGCCTATAGTGGAAAAAGGAATATCTTCAAATTATAACTACACAGAAGCATTCTGTGAAACTTCTCTCTGTTCTGTGCATTCAACAAACAGGGTTGAACATTACTTTTGATTGAGCAGTCCTGAAACACTCTTTCTGTAGGAACTGCAAGTGGAAATTCGGAGCGCTAAGGGGCCTATAGTTAAAAAAGAAATATCTACAAGTAAAAACTACAGAGAAGCATTTTGTTAAACTCTTTTCGGTTCTGTGCATTCAACTAACAGAGTTAAAGCTTGCTTTTCTTTGAGCTTTTCTGAATCTCTCTTTCTGTAGAAACTGCAAAAGGACATTCGGAGCACAAAGGGGCCTATAGTGGAAAAAGGAACATCTTCCAATAAAATCAACACAGAAACATTCTGTGAAACTTCTTTCTGTTCTGTGTATTCAACTAAGAGTGTTGAGGCTTACTTTTGATTGAGCAGTTCTGAAACACTCTTTCTGTAGAAACTGCAAGTGGACATTCGGAGCGCTAAGGGGCCCATAGTGGAAAAAGGAATATCTTCAAATTATAACTACACAGAAGAATTCTGTGAAACTTCTCTCTGTTCTGTGTATTCAACTAACAGGGTTGAACATTACTTTTGATTGAGCAGTTCTGAAACACTCTTTCTGTAGAAACTGCAATTGGACATTTGGAGCGCTAGGGGGCCTATAGTGGAAAAAGGAATATCTTCAAATTATAACTACACAGAAGCATTCTGTGAAACTTCTCTCTGTTCTGTGCATTCAACTAACAGGTTTGAACATTACTTTTGATTGAGCAGTTCTGACACACTCTTTCTGTGTAAACTGCAAGTGGACATTCGGAGCGCTAGGGGGCCTATAGTGGAAAAAGGAATATCTTCAATTTATAACTACACAGAAGCATTCTGTGATACTTCTCTCTGTTCTGTGCATTCAACTAACAGGGTTGAACATTACTTGGCCTATAGTGGAAAAAGGAATATCTTCAAATTATAACTACACAGAAACATTCTGTGAAACTTCTCTCTGTTCTGTCCATGCAACTAACAGGGTTGAAGCTTACTTTTGATTGAGCAGTTCTGAAACCCTCTTTCTGTAGCAACTGCAAGTGGATATTCAGAGTACCCAAGGGCCAGTAGTGGAAAAAGAAATATCTTCATATAAAAACTCCAGAGAAGCATTTTGTGAAACTTCTTTCTGTTCTGTCCATTCAACTAACAGAGTTGAATGTTCCTTTTGATTGAGCAGTTCTGTAACACACTTTCTGGAGAAAATGCAAGTGGACATTCAGAGTACTAAAGGGCCAGAAGTGGAAAAAGGAATATCTTTAAATAAAAACTACACAGAAGCATTCTGTGAAACTTCTTTCTGTTCTGTCCATTCAACTAACAGACTTGAATTTTCCTTTTGATTGAGCAATTCTGAAACACTCTTTCTCTAGAAACTGCAAGTGGACATTCGGAGCGCTAAAGGGCCTATAGTTAAAAAAGGCATATCCACAAATAAAAACAACAGAGAAGCATTCTGTTAAACTCCTCTCGGTTCTGTGCATTCAACTAACAGAGTTAAATATTGCTTTTGATTGAGCAGTTCTGAATCTCTCTTTCTGTAGAAACTGAAGGAGGACATTCGGAGCACTAAGGGGCGTATAGTGGAAAAAGGAACATCTTCCAATAAAATCAACACAGAAGCATTCTGTGAAACTTCTTTCTTTTCTGTGCATTCAACTAACAGAGTTGAAGCTTACTTTTGATTGAGCAGTTCTGAAAACCTCTTTCTGTAGAAACTGCAGGTGGATATTCCGAGCACTAAAGGGCCTGTAGTGGATAAAGAAATATCTTCAAATAAAAACTACACAGAAGCATTCTGTGAAACTTCTTTCTCTTCTGTCCATTCAACTAACAGAGATGAATCTTCCTTATGATTGAGCAGTTCTGAAACACTCTTTCTGTAGAAACTGCAAGTGGACATTCGGAGCGCTAGGGGGCCTATAGTGGAAAAAGGAATATCTTCAAATTATAACTACACAGAAGCATTCTGTGAAACTTCTTTCTGTTCTGTGCATTCAACTAACAGGCTTGAACGTTACTTTTCATTGAGCACTTCTGAAACACTCTTTCTGTATAAACTGCAAGTGGACATTCGGAGCGCTAGGGGGCGTATATTGGAAAAAGGAATATCTTCAAATTATAACTACACAGAAGCATTCTGTGAAACTTCTTTCTGTTGTGCGCATTCAACTAAGAGGGTTGAACATTACTTTTGATTGAGCAGCTCTGAAACACTCTTTCTGTAGAAACTGCAAGTGGACATTTTGAGCGCTATGAAACCTACAGTGGAAAAAGGGATATCTAGAAATAAAAACTACACAGAAGCATTCTTTGAAACATCTATCTGTTCTGTGAAATCAACTAACAGAGTGGAAGCTTACTATTGATTGGGCAGTTCTGAAACACTCTTTCTGTTGAAACTGCAAGTGGACATTCGGAGCGCTAAGGGGCCTATTGTGGAAAAAGGAATATCTTCAAATAAAATCTATAGAGAAGGATTCTGTGTAACTTCTTTCAGTTCTGTGCATTCAACTAACATAGTTGAATCTTGCTTTTGATTGAGCAGTGCTGAAACTCTCTTTCTGTAGAAACTGCCAGGGGACATTCTGAGAGCTAAGGGGCCTATAGTGGAAAAAGGAACATCTTCCAATAAAAACAACACAGAAGCATTCTGTTAAACTTCTTTCTATTCTGTGTATTCAAATAAAGGGGTTGAACAATACTTTTGATTGAGGAGTTCTGAAACACTCTTTCTGTAGAAACTGCAAGTGGACATTCGAAACGCTATCCGGCCTACAGAGGAAAAACGAATATCTTCAATAAAAATTACACAGAAGCATTCTGTGAAACTTCTTCCTTTTCTGTGCATTCAACTAACAGAGTTGAAGCTTACTTTTGATTGAGCAGTTCTGGAACCCTCTTTCTGTAGAAACTGCAAGTGGATATTCAGAGCACTCAAGGGCCTGTAGTGGAAAAAGATATATTTTCAAATAAAAACTACCCAGAAGCATTCTGTGAAACTTCTTTCTGTTCTGTGCATTCAACTAACAGAGTTGAAGCTTACTTTTGATTGAGCAGTTCTGAAACCCTCTTTCTGTAGAAGCTGCAAGTGGATATTCAGAGTACCAAACGGCCTGTAGTGGAAAAAGAAACATCTTCAAATAAAAACTACACAGAAGCATTCTGTGAAACTTCTTTCTGTTCTGTCCATTCAACTAACACAGTTGAATTTTCCTTTTGATTGAGCAGTTCTGAAACACTCTTTCTGTAGAAACTGCACGTGGACATTCGGAGCGCTAAGGGACCTATATTTAAAAAAGGTATATCTTCCAATAAAATCAAGACAGAAGCATTCTGTGAAACTTCTTTCTGTTCTGTGTATTAAACTAAGAATGTTGAAGGTTACTTTTGATTGAGCAGTTCTGAAACACTCTTTCTGTAGAAACTGCAAGTGGACATTCGGAGCGCTAAGGGGCCTATAGTGGAAAAAGAAATATCTTCAAATAAAAACTACAGAGAAGCATTCTGCGAAAGTCCTTTCATTTCTGTGCATTCAACTAACAGAGTTTGAGCTTGCTTTTCATTGAGCAGTTCTGAAACACTCTTTCTGTAGAAACTGCAAGTGGACATTCTGAGCGCTATGAAGCCTATAGTGGAAAAAGGGATATCTAGAAATAAAAACTACACAGAATCAATCTGTGAAACTTCTTTCTGTTCCGTGAATTCAACTAAAGGGGTTGAACCATACTTTTGGTTGAGGAGTTCAGAGACACTCTTTCTTTAGAAACTGCAAGTGGACATTCGAAGCGCTATCAGGCCTACAGAGGGAAAAGGAATATCTGCAAGTAAAAATTACAAAGAAGCATTTTGTGAAACTTCTTTCTGTTCTGTGCATTCAACTAACAGAGTTGAAGCTTACTTTTGATTGAGCAGTTCTGAATCCCTCTTTCTGTAGAAACTGCAGGTGGATATTCCGAGCACTGAAGGGCCTGTAGTGGAAAAAGAAATATCTTCAAATAAAAACGACACAGAAACATTCTGTGAAACGTCTTTCTGTTCTGTCCATTCAACTAACAGAGTTGAATCTTCCTTATGATTGAGCAGTTCTGAAACACACTTTCTGTAGAAACTGCAAGTGTGCATACGGAGCACTAAGGGGCCTATCGTGGAAAAAGGACATTTTCCAATAAAAACAACACAGAAGCATTCTGTGAAACTTCTTTCTGTTCTGTGCATTCAGCTACCACATTTGAAGATTGTTTTGATTGAGCAGTTCTGAAACCCTCCTTCTGTAGAAATTGGAAGTGGACATTCAGAGCACTAAAGGGCCTGTGTGAAAAAAGGAATATCTTCAAATAAAAACTACACAGAAGAATTCTGTTAAACTTCTTTCTGTTCTGTCCATTTAACTAACAGAGTTGAGTCTTCCTTTTGATTGAGCAGTTCTGAAACACTCTTTCTGTAGAAACTGCAAGTGGACATTCGGAGCGCTAAGGGGCCTATAGTGGAAAAAGGAATATCTTCAAATAAAAACTACAGAGAAGCATTCTGTGAAAGTCCTTTCGGTTCTTTGCATTCAACTAACAGAGTTGAATCTTGTTTTTGATTGAGCAGTTCTGAAACTCTCTTTTTGCAGAAACTGCAAGTGGACAGTCTGATCACTAAGGGTCCAATGGTGGAAAAAGGAACATCTTCCAATAAAAACAACACAGAAGCATTCTGTGAAACTTCTTCGTTTCTGTGCATTCAACTAACAGAGTTGAAGCTTACTTTTGATTGAGCAGTTCTGAAACTCTCTTTCTGTAGGAACTGCAAGTGGACATTCCGAGCGCTAAGGGTCCTAAAGTGGAAAATGGAACATCTTCCATTAGATACAACAGAGAAGCATTCTGTGAAACTCCTTTCTCTTCTGTGCATTCAACTAAGAGAGTTGAAACTTACTTTTGATTGAGCAATTCTGAAACACTCTTTCTGCAGAAACTGCATGTGGACATTTGGAGCGGTAATGTGCCTATAGTGGAAAAAGGATTATCTTCAAATAAAAACTACACGGAAGAATTCTGTGAAACTTCTTTCTGTTCTGTGCATTCAACTAAGATTTGACTCTTACTTTTGATTGAGGAGTTCTGAAATTCTCTTTCTGTAGAAACTGCAAGTGGACATTCTGAGCATTAAGGGGCCTATAATGGAAAAAGGAACATCTTCCAATGAAAACTATACAGAAGCATTCTGTGAAACTTCTTTCTCTTCTGTCCATTCAACTAAAAGAGTTGATCATTACTTTTGATTGAGGAGTTCTGAAACACTTTTTCTGCAGAAACTGCAAGTGGAAATTCTGAGCGCTAAGGGGCCGATAGTGGAAAAAGGGACATCTTCAAATAAAAAGTACACAGAAGCATTCTGTGAAACTTCTCTCTGTTCTGTGCATTCAACTAACAGATTTAAAACTTACTTTTGACAGAGCAGTTCTGAAACACTCTTTCCGTAGCAACTGCAAGTGTATATTCAGAGCACTACCGGGCCTATAGTGGAAAAAGGACATTCTCCAATAAAAACAACACAGAAGCATTCTGTGAAACTTATTCCTGTTCTGTGCATTCAGCTAACACAGTTGAAGCTTGCTTTTGATTGAGCAGTTCTGAAACCCTCTTTCTGTAGAAACTGGAAGTGGACATTCAGAGCACTAAAGGACCTGTGTGGAAAAAGGAATATCTTCAAATAAAAACTACACAGAAGCATTCTGTGAAACTTCTTTCTGTTCTGTCCATTCAACTAACAGAGTTGAATCTTCCTTTTGATTGAGCAGTTCTGAAACACTCTTTCTGTAGAAACTGCAAGTGGACTTTTGGAGGGCTAAGGGGCCTACAGTGGAAAAAGGAATATCTTCAAATAAAAACTACAGAGAAGCATTCTTTGTAACTTCTGTCTGTTCTGTGCATTCAACTAACAGAGTTGAAGCTTGCTTTTGAATGAGCAGTTCTGAAACTCTCTTTCTGTAGAAACTGCAAGTCGACATTCGGAGAGCTAAGGGGCCTATAGTGGAAAAAGGAATATCTTCAAATAAAAACTACAGAGAAAAATTCTGTGAAACTTCTTTCATTTCTGTGCATTCAACTAACAGAGTTGAATCTTGCTTTTGATTGAGCAGTTCTGAAATTCTCTTTCTGTGGAAACTGCAAAGGGACGTACAGAGTACAAAGGGGCCTATAGTGGAAAAACGAACATCTTCCAATAAAAACAACACAGAAGCATTTTGTGTAACTTCTTTCTGTTCTGTGCATTCAACTAGCAGGGTTGAACATTGCTTTTGATTGAGCAGTTCTGAAACACTCTTTCTGTAGAAACTGCAAGTGGACATTCGGAGCGCTAAGGGGCCTATAGTTAAAAAAGGAATATCTTCAAATAAAATGTACAGAGAAGAATTCTGTGAAACCCCTTTCAGTTCTGTGCATTCAACTTACAGAGTTGAAGCTTGCTTTTGATTGAGCAGTTCTGAAAGTCTCTTTCTGTAGAAACTGCAAGAGGACATTTGGAGCACTAAGGGGCCTATAGTGGAAAAAGGAACATCTTCCAATAAAAACAACACAGAAGCATTCTGTGAAACTTCTTTCTGTCCTGTGCATTCAACTAAGAGTGTTGAAGCATACTTTTGATAGAGCAGTTCTGAAACACTCTTTCTGTAGAAACTGCAAGTGGACATTCTGAGCACTAAAGGGCCTATAGTGGAAAAAGGAACATCTTCCAATAGAAACAACACAGAAGCGTTCTGTGAAACTTATTTCAGTTCTGTGCATTCAACTAACGGAGTTGAAGCTTGCTTTTGATTGAGCAGTTCTGCAACTCTCTTTCTGTAGAATCTGCAAGTGGACATTCTGAGCGCTAAGGGGTCTACACTTGAAAAAGGAACATTTTCCAATAAATACAACACAGAAGCATTCTGTGAAACTTCTTTCTGTTCTGTGCATTCAACTAAGAGAGTTGAAACTTATTTTTGATTGATCAGTTCTGAAACACTCTTTCTGTAGAAACTGCAACTGGACTTTCGGAGGGCTAAGTGGCGTATAGTGGAAAATGGAATATCTTCAAATAAAAACTACAGAGAATTATTCTGTGAAATTACTTTCTGTTCTGTGCATTCAACTAAGAGAGTTGAAGCTTGCTTTTGATTGAGCAGATCTGAAACTCTCTTTCTGTAGAAACTGCAAGTGGACATTCGGAGGGCTAAGGGGCCTACAGTGGAAAAAGGAATATCTTCAGATAAAAACTACAGAGAAGGATTCTGTGAAACTTCTTTCAGTTCTGTGCATTCAACTAACAGAGTTGAATCTTGCTTTTGATTGAGCAGTTCTGAAACTCTCTTTCTGTAGAAACTGCAAGGGGACATTCAGAGCGCTAAGGGGCCTATAGAGGAAAAAGGAACATCTTCCAAGAAAAACAATACAGAAGTATTCTGTGAAACTTCTTTCTGTTCTGTGCATTCAACTAACACAGATGAAGCTTGCTTTTGATTGAGCAGTTCTGAAACCCTCCTTCTGTAGAAACTGGAAGTGGACATTCAGCGAACTAAGGGACCTGTGCGGAAAAAGGAATATCTTCAAATAAAAACTACACAGAAGCATTCTGTGAAACTACTTTCTGTTCTGTTTATTCAACTCACAGAGTTGAATCTTCCTTTTGATTGAGCTGTACTGAAACACTCTTTCTCTAGAAACTGCAAGTGGACATTCGGAGCGCTAAGGGGCCTATAGTGGAAAAAGGAGTATCTTTAAATGAAAACTAAAGAGAAGCATTCTGTGAAACTTCTTTCTGTTCTGTGCATTCAACTAACAGGGTTCAACCTTACTTTTGATTCAGCAGTTCTGAAACACTCTTTCTGTATAAAGTGCAAGTGGACATTCTGATCGCTAAGGGTCCTATAGTGGAAAAAAGAATATCTACCAATAAATCTACACAGAAGCATTCTGTGAAACTTCTTTCTGTTCTGTACATTCAACTAACAGGGTTGAAGCTTACTTTTGATTGAGCAGTTCTGAAACTCTCTTTCTTTAGAAACTGCAGGTGGACATTCTGAGCGCTAAGGAGCCTACAATGGTAAGAGGAATATCTACCAAAGAAAACTATATAGAAGCATTCTCTGAAACGTCTTTCTGTTCTGTGCATTCAACTAACAGAGTTGAACCTTACTTTTGATTGAGGAGTTCTGAAACTCTCTTTCTGTAGAAACTGCAAGTGGAAATTCTGAGCGCTAAGGGGCCTATAGTGGAGAAAAGAACATCTTCAAATAAAAATAACACAGAAGCATTCTGTGAAACTTCTTTCTGCTGTGTGCATTCAACTAAGCGTTTTCAAGATTACTTTAGATTGAGCAGTTCTGAAACACTCTTTCTGTAGAAACTGCAAGTGGAGATTCTGATCGCTAAGGGGCGTATAGTGGAAAAGGAATATCTTCAAATAAAAATTATAGCGAAGCATTCTTTGAAGCTTCTTTCGGTTCTGTGCATTCAACTAACAGAGTTGAAACTTGCTTTTGCTTGGGCAGTTCTGAAACTCTCTTTCTGTAGAAACTGCAAGGGGAGATTCTGAGCACTAAGGGGCCTATAGTGGAAAAGGTACATCTTCCAATAAAAACTACGTAGAAGCGTTCTGTGAAACTTCTTTCTGTTCTGTGCAATCAACTAACAGATTTGAAACTTACTTTTGATTGAGCAGTTCCGAAACATTCTTTCTGTAGAAACTGCAAGTGGACATTCTCAGTGCTGAGGGGCCTACAGTGGAAAACGGATTATCTTCAAATAAAAACTACAGAGAAGCATTCTGTGAAACTTCTTTCGGTTCTGTGCATTCAACTAACAGAGTTGAAGCTTGCTTTTGATTGAGCATTTCTGAAAATCTCTTTCTGTAGAAACTGCAAGTGGACATTCAGAGCGCTAAGCGGCCTATAGTGGAAAAAGGGACATCTTCCAATAAAAACAACACAGAAGCATTCTGTGAAACGTCTTTCTGTTCTGTGCATTCAACTAAGAGAGCTGAACATTACTTTTGATTGAGGAGTTCTGAAACACTCTTTCTGTAGAAACTGCAGTGGACAATCTGAGAGCTAAGGGGCCCATAGTGGAAAATGGAATATTTTCAAATAAAAACTACAGGGAATCATTCTGTGAAACTTCTTTCTGTTCTGTGCATTCAACTAAGAGATTTGAATCTTACTTTTGATTCAGCAGTTCTGAAACTCTATTTCTGTAGAAACTGCAAGTGGACATTCAGAGCACTAAGGGGCCTATAGTGGAAAAAGGAACATTTTCCAATAAAAACAACACAGAACCATTCTGTGAAACTTCTTTCTGTTCTGTGCATTAACTAAGAGAGCTGAACCATACTTTTGATTGAGCAGTTCTGAAACACTCTTTCTGTAGAAACTGCAAGTGGACATTCGGAGAGCTAAGGGGCCTATAGTGGAAAAGAAATATCTTCAAATGAAAACTACACAGAAGAATTCGGTTAAACTTCTTTCTGTTCTGTGTATAAAACTAACAGAGTTGAACCTTACTTTTGATTGAGCAGTTCTGAAATACTCTTTCTGTAGAAACTGCAAGTGGATATTCTGAGTGCTAAGGGGCCTATAGTGGAAAAAGAAATATCTTCAAATGAATACTACACAGAAGCATTCCGTTAATCTTCTTTCTGTTTTGTGCATTCAACTAAGAGTTGAAGGTTGGTTTTGATTGAGCATTTCTGAAACACTCTTTCTGTAGAAACTGCAGGTGGACATTCGGAGCGCTCAGGGGCCTATAGTGGAAAAAGAATATCTTCAAATAAAAGTACAGAGAAACATTCTGTGAAACTTCTTTTGGTTCTGTGCATTCCACTAACGGAGTTGAACCTTGCTTTTGATTGAGCAGTTCTGAAACTCTCTTTCTGCAGAAACTGCAAGTGGACATTCGGAGCACTAATGGGCCTATAGTTGAAAAAGGAACACCTTCCAATAAAAACAACACAGAAGCATTCTTTGTAACTTCTTTCTGTTCTGTGCATTCAACTAAGAGTGTTGAATCTTAGTTTAGATTGAGCAGTTCTGAAATACTCTTTCTGTCGAAATTGCAAGTGGACATTCAGAGCACTAAGGGGCCTATAGAGGAAAAAGGAACATCTTCCAATAAAAACTACACAGAAGCACTCTGTGAAACATGTTTCTATTCTGTGCATTCATCTAAGAGAGTTGAACCTTACTTTTGATTGAGGAGTTCTGAAACACTCTTTCTGTAGAAACTGCAAGTGGACATTTGGAGGGCTATGGGGCCTACAGAGGATAAAGAAATATCTTCAAGTAAAAACTACACAGAAGCTTTCTGTGAAACTTCTTTCTGCTCTGTGCATTCAACTATCGGAGTTGAAGGATACTTTTGATTGAGCAGTTCTGAAACCCTCTTTCTGTAGAAACTGCATATGGACATTCAGAGCACTAAAGGGCCTATAGTGGAAAAAGGAGTATCTTCAAATAAAAACTACGCAGAAGCATTCTGTGAAACTTCTTTCAGTTCTGTGAATTCAATTAACAGATTTGAATCTTCCTTTTGATTGAGCAGTTCTGAAACACTCTTTCTGTAGAATCTGCAAGAGGACAATCAGAGCGCTAAGTGGCCTATAGTGGAAAATGGAGTATCTTCTATTAAAAACAACACAGAAGCATTCTGTGAAACTTCTTCCTGTTCTGTGTATTCAACTAACAGAATTGAAGCTTACTTTTGATTGAGCAGTTCTGAAACTCTCTTTCTTTAGAAACAGCAGGTGGACACTCGGAGCGCTAATGAGCC
The DNA here is from genome assembly GCF_009828535.3 of Hylobates moloch. Classification (NCBI taxonomy): domain Eukaryota; kingdom Metazoa; phylum Chordata; class Mammalia; order Primates; family Hylobatidae; genus Hylobates; species Hylobates moloch. The sequence goes on along the minus strand of NW_026652283.1, from coordinate 29,446,594 downwards.
TATAGTGGAAAAATAAACATCTTACATTAAAAACTACCCAGAAGCCTTCTGTGAAACTTCTTTCTGTTCTGTGCATTCAACTAACAGAGTTGAACCACACTTTTGATTCAGGACTACTGAAACACTCTTTCTGTAGGAACAGCAAGTGGATATTCGGAGCGCTAAGAGGCCTATAGTGGAAAAAGCAATATCTTCAAATAAAAACTACACAGAAGAATTTTGTGAAACACCTTTCTGTTCTGTGCATTGAACTAACAGAGTTGAAGCATACCTCTGGTTGGGCAGTTCTGAAACACTCTTTCTGTAGAAACTGCAAGTGGACATTCTGAGCGCTAAGCGGCCTATATTGGAAAAAGCAATATCTTCAAATAAAAACTACACAGAAGTATTCTGTGAAAATTATTTCTGTTCGGTGCATTCAACTAACAGAGCTGAACCTTACTTTTGATTGAGCAATTCTGAAACCCGCTTTCTGTAGAAAGTGCAAGTGGACATTCGAAGCACTAATGTCTCTATAGTGGAAAACGGAATATCTTCATATAAAAACTACACAGAAGCATTCTGTGAAACTCCTTTCTGTTCTGTGCTTTCAACTAACAGAGTTGAAGCTTGGTTTTGATTGAGCAGTTCTGAAACTCTCTTTCTTTAGAAACTGCATGTGGACATTCGGAGCGCAGCGCTAAGGAGCCTACTATAATGGAAAAAGGAACATCTTCCAATAAAAACTACATAGAAGCATTCTGTGAAACCCCTTTCTGTTCTGTGCATTCAACTAACAGATGTGAACCTGTTGATTGAGCAGTTCTGAAACACTGTTTCTGTAGAAACTGCAAGTGGACATTCGGAGCGCTATGGGGCCTATAGTGGAAAAAGTAATATATTCAAATAAAAACTACACAGAAGTATTCTGTGAAAATTCTTTCTGTTTTGTGCATTCAAATAACAGAGATGAAACTTCCTTTTGATTCAGCAGTTCTGAAACATTTTTTTGTAGAAATAGCAAGTGGAGATTCCGAGCACTAAAGAGACTATAGTGGAAAAAGGAATACCTTCAAATAAAAATTACACTGAAGCATTCCGTGAAACTGCTTTATGTTCTGTGTATAAAACTGAGTTGAACCTTTGTTTTGATTGAGCAGTTCTGAAACACCCTTTCTGTAGAAATAGTAAGTGGACATTTGGATCGATAAAGTTCCTATAGTGCAAAAAGTAATATCTTCAAATAAAAACTGCAGAGAAGCATTGTGTAAATCTTCTTTCTGTTCTGTGCATTGAACTAACAGAGTTGAAACATACTTTTGATTGAGCAGTTCTGAAACCCTCTTTCTGTAGAAACTGCAAGTGGACATTCGGAGAGCTAAGGGGCGTATAGTGGAAAAAGTAATATCTTCAAAAAAAACTACACAGAAACATTCTGTGAAACTTCTTTCTGTTCTGTGCATTCATCTAACAGATTTGAAGCTTGCTTTTGATTGAGCAGTTCTGAAACCCTCTTTCTGTAGAAACTCCAAGTGGAAACTCAGAGCACTAAGGGGCCTATAGTGGAAAAAAATGTCTTCAATAAAAACTACACAGAAGCATTCTGTTAAACTTCTTTCTGTTCTGTGCATTCAACTAACAGGTTTGAATCTTACTTTTGATTGAGGAGTTCTGAAACACTCTTTCTGTGGAAACTGCAGGTGGATAATCCGAGCGCTAAGGGGCCCATATTGGAAAAAGAAATATCTTCAAATGAAAACTACACAGAAGCATTCCGTTAACCTTCTTTCTTTTCTCTGGATAAAACTAACATAGTTGAAACTTACTTTAGATGGAGCAGTTCTGAAAAACTCTTTCTGTAAAAACTGCAAGTGGATATTCCGAGGGCTAAGGGGCCTATAGTGGAAAACGAAATATCTTCAAATAAAAACTACACTGAAGCATTCCGTAAAACTTCTTTCTGTTCTCTGTATAAAACTAACGGAGTAGAACCTTATTTTCGGTTTAGCAGTTCTGAAACATTCTTTCTGTAGAAATAGCAAGTGGACAATCGCAGCGCTAACGGGCCGATAGAGAAAAAAGTTATATCTTCAAATAAAAACTACACAGAAGCATTCTGTGAATCTTCTTTCTGTTCTGTGCATTGAACTAACAGAGTTGAAACATACCTTTGATTGCGCAGTTCTGAAACACTCTTTCTGTAGAAACTGCAAGTGGATATTCGGAGCGCTAAGGGCCCTATAGTGGAAAAAGAAATATCTTCAAATAAAAACTACACAGAAGTATTCTATGAAACTTCTTGCTGTTCTGTGCATTCAACTAACAGAGCTGAACCTTACTTTTTAGTGAGCAGTTCTGAAACACTCTTTCTCCAGAAACAGCAAGTTGACATTCGGAGCACTAAGGTCCCTATAGTGGAAAGCGAAATATCTTCATATAAAAACTACACAGAAGCATTCGGTGATACCCCTTTCTGTTCTGTGCGTTCAACTAACAGAGTTGAATCTTATTTTTGATTGAGCAATTCTGAAACCCTCTTTCTGTAGAAACTGCAAGTGGACATTCAGAGCGCTAAGGGGCCTGTAGTGGAAATAGGAGTGTCTTCAAATAAAAACAACACAGAAGCATTCTGTGAAACTTCTTTCTCTTCTGTGAATTCAAATAACAGATTTTAACGTAACTATTGATTGAGCAGTTCTTAAACACTCTTTCTGTAGAAACTGCAAGTGGACAATCAGAGCGCTAAGGGGCCTATATTGGAAAAAGTAATATCTTCAAATAAAAACACCCAGAAGAATTCTGTGAAACTTCTTTCTGTTCTGTGTCTTCAACTAAGAGAATTGAACCTTACTTTTGATTGAGTAGTTCTGAAACACTCTTTCTGGTGAAACTGCATGTGGACATTTGGAGCGCTATGGGGTCTATAGTGGAAAAAGGAATATCTTCAAATAAGAACAACACAGAAGCATTCCGTGAAACTTCCTTCTGTTCTGGGTAAAAAAATAACAGGGTTGAACCTTAGTTTTGATTGAGCAGTTCTGAAACACTTACTGTAGAAATAGCAAGTGGACAATCAAAGCGCTAAGGGGCCTATAGTGGAAAAAGCAATATCTTCAAAAAAAACTACACACAGGCATTCTGTGAAACTTCTTTCTCTTCTGTGCATTCAACTAACAGAGTTGAACCTTACTTTTGATTGAGCAGTTCTGAAACACTCTTTCTGTAGAAACTGCAAGTGGACATTCGGAGCGCTAAGGGGCCTATAGTGGAAAAAGGAATGTCTTCAAATAAAAACTACTCTGAAGCATTCTGTGAAACTTCTTTCTGTTCTGTTTATAAAACTAACAGAGTTGAACCTTAGTTTTGATTGAGCAGTCCTGAAACACTCTTTCTGTAGAAATAGCAAGTGGACATTCGGAGCGCTAAGGGGCCTATAGAGAAAAAAGGAATATCTTCAAATAAAAACTACACAGAAGCATTCTGTGAATCTCCTTTCTGTTCTGTGCATTGAACTAACAGATTTGAAACTTACTTTTGATTGAGCAGTTCTGAAACACTCTTTCTGTAGAAACTGCAAGAGGACATTCGGAGTGCTAAGGGGCCTACAGGGGGAAAAGGAATATCTTCAAATAAAAACTACTCTGAAGCATTCTGTGAAACTTCTTTCTGTTCTGTTTATAAAACTAACAGAGTTGAACCTTAGTCTTGATTGAGCAGTACTGAAACACTCTTTCTGTAGAAATAGCAAGTGGACATTCGGAGCGCTAAGGGGCCTATAGAGAAAAAAGGGATATCTTCAAATAAAAACTACACAGAAGCATTCTGTGAAACTTCTTTCTGTTCTGTGCATTCAACTAACAGGGTTGAACATTACTTTTGATTCAGCAGTTCTGAAACACTCTTTCTGTAGAAACTGCAAGAGGACATTCGGAGCGCTAGGGGGCCTATAGTGCAAAAAGGAATATCTTCAAATAAAAACTACACAGAATCATTCTGTGAAACTTCTTTCTGTTCTGTGCATTCAACTAAGAGATTTGAATCTTTCTTTTGATTCAGCAGTTGTGAAACTCTCTTTCTGTAGAAAGTGCAAGTGGACTTTCAGAGCACTAAGGGGCCTATACTGGAAAAAGGAACATCTTCCAATAAAAAATACACAGAAGCACTCTGTGAAACTTCTTTCTGTTCTGTACATTCAACTTAAAGTTTTCAACCACACTTTTGATTGAGGAGTTCTGAAACACTCTTTCTGTAGAAACTGCAAGTGGACATTCTGAGCGCTAAGGGGCCTATAGTGGAAAACGGAATATCTTCTTATAAAAACTACACAGAAGCATTCTGTGAAACTGCTTTCTTTTCTGTGCGTTCAACTAATACGGTTCAATCTTATTTTTGATTGCGCAGTTCTGAAACACTCTTTCTGTAGAAACTGCAATTGGACATTCAGAGTGCTAAGAGGCCTATATTGGTAAAAGGACTATCTTCAATTAAAAACTACACAGAAGCATTCTGTGAAACATCTTTCTGTTCTTTGCGTTCAGCTAACAGAGTTGAAGCTTGCTTTTGATTGAGCAGTTCTGAAACTCTCTTTCTGTAGAAACTGCAATTGGACATTCGGGGCACTAGGGGGCCTATAGTGGAAAAAGGAACATCTTCCAATAAAAACAACACAGAAGCATTCTGTGAAACTTCTTTCTGTTCTGTGCATTCAACTTAGAGGATTGACCCTTACTTTTGATTTAGCAGTTCTGAAACACTCTTTCTGTGGAAACTGCAAGTGGACGTTCTGAGCGCTAAGGGGCCTTTGGAAGAAAAAGGAATATCTTCAAATAAAAACTGCACAGAAGCATTCTGTGAAACTTCTTTCTGTTCTGTGCATTCAACTAAACAGAAGCATTCTGTGAAACTTCTTTCTGTTCTGTGCATTCAACTAACAGAGTTGAAGCTTGCTTTTGATTTAGCTGTTGTGAAACTCTCTTTGTGTAGAAACTGCAAGTGGACATTCGGAGCGCTAAGGGGCCTACCGTGGAAATGGAATATCTTCAAATGAAAACTACACAGAAGCCTCCTGTGAAATTTCTTCCTGTTCTGTGCATTCAACTAACAGATTTGAAGATTACTTTTGATTGAGCAGTTCTGAAACAGTCTTTCTGTAGAAACTGCAACCGGACATTCAGAGCGCTAAGGGGCCTACAGTGCAAAAAGCAATATCTTCAAATAACAACAACACAGAAACATTCTGTGAAACTTCTTTGTCTTCTGTGCATTCAACTAACAGGGTTGAACCCTAGTTTTGATTGAGCAGTTCTGAAACACACTTTCTGTAGAAACCGCAAGGGGACGATCAGAGCGCTAAGGGTCCTATAGTGGAAAAAGGAATATCTTCCAATAAAAACTACACAGAAGCATTCTGTGAAACTTCTTCCTGTTCTGTGCATTCAACTAACAGGGGTGAACCTTACTTTTGATTGAGCAGTTCTGAAACACTCTTTCTGTAGAAACTGCAAGTCGACATTCTGAAGGCTAATGGGCCTTAGTGGAAAAAGGAATATCTTCAAATAAAAACTACACAGAAGCATTCTGTGAAACTTCTTTCTGTTGTGTGCATTCAACTGACAGAGTTGAAGCTTACTTTTGATTCAGCAGTTCTGAAAATCTCTTTCTTTAGAAACTGCAGGTGGACACTTGGAGCACTAAGGAGTCTATAATGGAAAAAGGAATATCTTCCAATAAAAACTACATAGAAGCATTCTGTGAAACTTCTTTCTGTTCTGTGCATTCAACTAACATATTTGAAACTTACTTTTGATTGAGCAGTTCTGAAACACTTTCTGTTGAAATAGCAAGTGGACACTCGGAGCGCTAAGTGGCCTATAATGTTAAACGGAATGCCTTCAAATAAAAACTACACAGAAGCATTCTATGAAACTTCTTTCTGTTCTGTGCATTCAACTAACAGAGTTGAACCATACTTTTCATTGAGGAGTTCTGAAACCCTCTTTCTGTAGAAACTGCAAATGGACATTCAGAGCACTAAGGGGCCTGTAGTGGAAAAAGGAATATCTTCAAACAAAAACTAAAGAGAAGCATTCTGTGAAACTTCTTTCTGTTCTGTGCATTAAACTAACAGAGTTGAAACTTACTTTTGATTGAGGAGTACTGAAACACTCTTTCTGTAAAACTGCAAGTGGACATTCGGAGCGCTATGGGGCCTATAGAGGAAAAAGAAGTATTTTCAAGTAAAAACTACACAGAAGCCTTCTGTGACACTTCTTTCTGTTCTGTGCATTCAACTAACAGAGTTGAAGGTTATTTTTGATTGAGCAGTTCTGAAACCCTGTTTCTGTGGAAACTGCAAGTGGATATTCAGAGCACTAGGGGGCATACAGTGGAAAAAGGAATATCTTCAAATAAAAACTACACAGAAGCATTCTGTGAAAGTTCTTTCTGTTCTGTGCATTCAACTAACAGATTTGAATCTTTTGATTGAGCAGTTCTGAAACACACTTTCTGTAGAAACTGCAAGTGGACATTTGGAGCGCTAAGGGGCTTATAGTGGAAAAAGAAGTATCTTCATATAAAAACAACACAGAATCATTCTGTGTAACTTCTTTCTGTTCTGTGCATTCATATAACAGTGTTGAACCTAACTGTTGATTGAGCAGTTCTGAAACACTCTTTCTGTAGAAACTGCAAGTGCACATTCAGAGCGCTAAGGGGCCTATAGTGGATAAAGTAATATCTACAAATAAAAACTACACAGAAGAATTCTGTGAAACTTCTTTCTATTCTGTGCCTTCAACTAACAGAATTGAACCTTACTTTTGATTGAGCAGTTCTGAAATAGTCTTTCTGTAGAAACTGCAAGTGGACATTCGGAGCGCTATGGGGTCTATAGTGGAAAAAGGAATGTATTCAAATAAAAACTACACAGAAGAATTCGGTGTAACTATTTTCTATTCTGTACATTCAACTAACAGAGTTGAACCTTACTTTTGATGGAGCAGTTCGGAAACACTGTTTCTGTGGAAACTGCATGTGGAAATATGGAGCGCTAAGGTGCCTATAGTGGAAAAAGGAATACCTTCAAATAAAAACTACACAGAAGCATTCTGTGAACTTCTTTCTGTTCTGTGTAAAAAACTAACAGAATTGAAGCTTACTTTTGATTGAGCAGTTCTGAAACTATCTTTCTTTAGAAACTGCAGGTGGACATTCGGAGCGCTAAGGAGCCTATAATGGAAAAAGGAACATCTTCCAATAAAAACTACATAGAAGCATTCTGTGAAACTTCTTTCTGTTCTGTACATTCAACTAACAGAGTTGAACCATATTTTTGATTGAGGAGTTCGGAAACACTCTTTCGGTAGAAACTGCAAGTTGAAATTCTGAGCTCTAAGGGGCCTATAGTGGAAAAAGGAACATATTCAAATAAAAACTACACAGAAGCATTCTGTGAAACTTCTTTCGGTTCTGTGGATTAAACTAACAGAGTTGAGACTTACTTTTGATTGAGCAGTTGTGAAACTCTCCCTCTGTAGAAACTGCAAGTGGACACTCGGAGCGATAAGTGTCCTACATTGGAAAATGGAACATCTTCAAATAAAAACTACACAGAAGAATTCTGTGAAATTTCTTTCTGATCTGTGGATTCAACTAACATAGTTGAACCTTACTTACGAATGAGCAGTTTGGAAACACTCTTTCTGTGGGAACTGCAAGTTGATATTCAGAGCACTAAGAGGCCCATAGTGGAGAAAGGAATATCTTCAAATAAAATCTACACAGAAGCATTCTGTGAAATTTCTTTGTGATCTGTACATTCAACAAACAGAGTTGAATTTTTCTTTTGATTGAGCAGTTCTGAAACACTTTTTCTGTAATAACTGCAAGTGGATATTTGGACCCCTAAGGGGCCTATAGTGGATAAAGAAATATCTTCAAATAAAAACTACACAGAAGCATTCTGTGAAACTTCTTACTGTTCTGTGCATTCAAGTAACAGAGTTGAAGCTTACTTTTGATTGAGCAGTACTGAAACACTCTTTCTGTAGAAATTGCAATTGGACATTCGGACCGCTAAAGGGCCTATGGTGGAAAAAGAAATATATTCAAATAAAAACTACACAGAAGCATTCTGTGGAACTTCTTTCTTTTCTGTGCGTTCAACTAACAGTGTTGAACCTTACTTTTGATTGAGCAGTTCTGAAACACTCTTTCTGTAGAAACTGCAAGTGGACATTCAGGGCGCTAAGGGGCCTATAGTGGAAAAAGGAATATCTTCAAATAAAAACTACACAGAAACAGTCTTTAAAACTTTTTGGGTTCTGTTCATTCAACTAAAAGAGTTGAAGCTTACTTTTGATTCATCGGTTCTGTAACTCTCTTTCTTTAGAAACTGCAGGTGGACATTCGGAGCGCTAAGGAGCCTCTAGTGTAAAAAGCAATATCTTCAAATAAAACTACAAAGAGGCATTCTGTGAAACTTCATTCTGTTCTTTGCATTCAACTAACAGAGTTGAAACCTACTTTTGATTGAGCCGTTCGGAAACATTTTTTCTGTAGAAACTGCAAGTGGACATTCGGAGAGCTCAGGGGCCTACAGTGGAAAAAGGATTATCTTCCGATAAAAACTACACAGAAGCATTCTGCGAAACTTTTTTCTGTTCTGTGCATTCAACTAACGGAGTTGAATCTTACTTTTGTTTGAGCAGTTCTGAAACACTCTTTCCCTAGAAACTGCAAGTGGACATTCGGAGCGCTTATCTGGCCTATAGTGGAGAAAGGAATATTTTCACATAAAAACTACACAGAAGCATTCTGTGAATCTTCTTTCTGTTCTGTGCATTCGACTAACAGAGCTGAAACTTAAATTTGATTGAGCAGTTCTGAAACACTCTTTCTGTAGAAACTGCAAGTTGACATTCGGAGCGCAAAGGGCCTATAGTGGAAAAAGGAGTATCTTCAAATTAAAACTACACAGAAGCATTCTGGGAAACTTCTTTCTCTTCTATGCATTCAACTAAGTGAGTGGAAGCACTAAGAGGACTTTAGTGGAAAAAGGACTATCTTCAAATAAAAACTACACAGAAGCATTCTATGAAACTTCTCGCTGTTCTGTGCATTCAACTAACAGAGTTGAACCTTACTTTTGATTGAGCAGTTCTGAAACCCACTTTCTGTAGAAACTGCAAGTGGACATTTAGAGCACTGAGGGTCCAATAGTGGAAAAAGGAATATCTTCAAATAAAAACTACACAGAAGCATTCTGTGAAACTTCTTTCTGTTCTGTGCAATCAACTAAGAGAGCTGAACCATACTTTTGATTGAGCAGTTCTGAAACACTCTTTCTGTAGAAACTGCTAGTGGACATTCCGAGCCCTAAGGTCCCTACAGTGGAAAATGGAATATCTTCATAGAAAAACTACACAGAAGAATTCTTTGAAATTCCTTTCTGTTCTGTGCGTGCAACTAACAGAGTTGAATCTTACTTTTGATTGAGCAGTTCTGAAACACTCTTTCTGTAGAAACTGCAAGTGGAAATTCGGAGCACTAAGGTCCCTATAGTGGAAAACGTTATATCATCATGTAAAAACTACACAGAAGCATACTGTGAAACTTCTTTCTGTTCTGTGCATTGAACTAACAGAGCTGAACCTTAGTTTTGATTGAGCAGTTCTGAAACACTCTTTCTCTACAAACTGCAAGTGGACATTCGGAGCGCTATGGGGCCTATAGTGGAAAAAGAAATATCTTCAAATAAAAACTACACAGAAGCATTCTGTGAAACTTATTTCTCTTCTGTGCATTTAACTAACAGAGCTGAACTTTACTTTTGATTGAGCAGTTCTGAAACTCTCTTTCTGTAGAAACTGCAAGTGCATATTGCGAGCGCTAAGAGGCCTATAGTGGAAAAAGAAATTCCTTCAAATAAAAACTACACAGAAGCATTCCGTGAAACTTCTTTCTGTTCTGTGTATAAAACTAACCGAGTTGAACCACAGTTTTGATTGAGCAGTTCTGAAACAGTCTTTCTGTAGAAACTGCAAGTGGACACTCAGAGCGCTAAGAGGCCTATAGTGGAAAAAGAACTATCTTCAAATAAAAACTACACAGAAGCATTCTGTGAAACTTCTTTCTGCTCTGTGCATTCAACTAACAGATTTGAACCATACTTTTGATTGTGCAGTTCTGAAATATTTTTTCTGTAGAAACTGCAAGTGGACATTCAGAGTGCTAAGGGGCCTACAGTGGAAAAAGGAGTATCTTCAAATAAAAAGTACAGAGAAGCATTCTCTTAAACTTCTTTCTGTTCTGTGCATTTAACTAACAGAGTTGAACCTTACTTTTGATTGAGCAGGTCTGAAACCCTCTTTCTGTAGAAACTGCAAGTGGACATCCTGAGCGCTAAGGGGCCTATAGTGGAAAAAAGGAACATTTTCAAATAAAAACTACACAGAAGCATTCTGTGAAACTTCTTTCTGTTCTGTGCATTCAACTAACAGATTTGAACCTTACTTTTCATTGAGGAGTTCTGAAACACTCTTTCTGTAGAAACTGCAAGTGGATAATCATAGTGCTATGGGGCCTATAGTGGAAAAAGGAATATCTTCAAATAAAAACTACACAGAAGCATTCCGTGAAAATTCTTTCTGTTCTGTGTAAAAAACTAGCAGAGTTGAACCTTAGTTTTTAATGAGCAGTTCTGAAACACTTTCTGTGGAAATAACAAGTGGACACTCCGAGCGCTAAGGGACCTACAGTGGAAAAAGTAATATCTTCAAATAAAAACGACACAGAAGCATTCTGTGAATATTCTTTCTGTCCCGTGCAATCAACTAACAGAGTTGAACCTTACTTTTGATTGAGGAGTTCTGAAACACTCTTTCTGTAGAAACTGCAAGTGGATATTCGGAGCAGGAAGGGGCCTATAGTGGAAAAAGGAATATCTTCAAATAAAAACTACACAGAAGCATTCTGAGAAACTCCTTTCTGTTTTGTGCGTTCCACAAACAGAGATGTATCTTGCTTTTGATTGAGCAGTTCTGAAACACTCTTTCTGTAGAAACTGCAAGTGGAAATTCTGAGCGCTAAGCGGCCTATTGTGGAGAAAGGAACATCTTCCAATAAAAACTACAAAGAAGCATTCTGTGAAACTTCTTTCTGTTCTGTGCATTCAACTAACAGAGTTGTAGCTTACTTTTGATTGAGGAGTACTGAAACACTCTTTCTGTAGAAACTGCAAGTGGATATTCCGAGCGGTAAGGGGCCTGTAGTTGAAAAAGGAATATCTTCAAATAAAAACTACACAGAAGCATTCCGTGAAACTTCTTTCTGTTCTGTGTAGAAAACTAACAGGGTTGAACCTTAGTTTTGATTGAGCAGTTCTGAAACACTCTTTCTGTAGAAATAGCATGTGGACATTCGGAGCATTAAGGGACCTATAGTGGAAAAAGGAATATTTTCAAATAAAAACTACACAGAAGCATTCTGTGAAACTTCTTTCTGTTCTGTGCATTTAACTAACAGAGTTGAAGCTTACCTTTGAGCAGTTCTGTAACACTCTTTCTGTAGAAACTGCAAGTGGATATTCGGAGCGGTAAGGGGCCTATAGTGGAAAAAGGAATATCTTCAAATAAAAACTACACAGAAGCATTCTGAGAAACTCCTTTCTGTTTTGTGCATTCCATGAACAGACATGAATCTTACTTTTGATTGAGCAGTTCTGAAACACTCTTTCTGTAGAAACTGCAAGTGGATATTGCGAGCGCTAAGAGGCCTATAGTGGAAAAAGAAATTTCTTCAAATAAAAACTACACAGAAGCATTTCGTGAAAATTCTTTTGGTTCTGTGTACAAAACTAGCAGAGTTGAGTTTTAGTTTTGATTGAGCATTTCTGAAACCCTTTCTGTAGAAATAGCAATTGGACATTCGTAGCGCTAAAGGGCCTACATTCGAAAAAGGAATATCTTCAAATAAAAACTACACAGAAGCATTCCGTGAAACTTCTTTCTGTTCTGTGTATAAAAATAAGAGTTGAATCTTAGTTTTGATTGGGCAGTTCTGAAACACTCTTTCTGTAGAAATAGCAAGTGGACATTCGGAGCGCTAAGGGGCCTATATTGGAAAAAGGAATGTCTTCAAATAAAAATTACACAGAATTATTCTGTGAAACTCCTTTCTGTTCTGTGCGTTCAAATAACAGTTGAATTTTACTTTTGATTGAACAGTTTTTAAACAGTGTTTCTGTAGAAACTGCAAGTGCACTTTCGGAGCGCTAACAGGCATATTGTAGAAAAAGGAATATCTTCAAATAAAAACTACACAGAAGCATTCTGCGAAACTTCTTTCTGATCCATGCATTAAACTAACAGAGTTGAGACATACTTTTGATTGAGGAGTTTTGAAACACTCTTTCTGTGGAAACTGCAAGTGGACTTTTGGACCGCTAAAGTGCCTATAGCGGAAAAAGGAACATCTTCAAATAGAAACTACACAGAAGCATTCTGTGAAACTTCTTTCTGTTCTGTGCATTCAACTAATACATTTGAAACTTACTTTTGATTGAGCAGTTCTGAAACACTCTTTCTGTAGAAACTGCAATTGAACATTCGGAGCACTAAATTCCCTATAGTGGAAAAAGGACTATCTTCATATAAAAACTACACAGAAGCATTCTGTGAAAGTCCTTTCTTTTATGTGCGTTCCACTAACAGAGTTGAATCTTAGTTTTGATTGAGCAGTTCTGAGACACTCTTTCTGTAGAAACTGCAAGTGGACACTCGGAGCGCTAAGAGGCCTATAGTGGAAAAAGGACTATCTTCAAATAAAAACCACACAGAACCATTCTGTGAAACTTCTTACTGTTCTGTGCATTCAACTAACAGAGTTGAACTTTACTTTTGATTGAGCAGTTCTGACATATTTTTTCTGTAGAAACTGCAAGTGGACATTTGGAGAGCTAAGGGGCCTACAGTGGAAAAAGGATTATCTTCAAATAAAAACTACACAGGAGCATTCCGTGAAACTTCTTTCTGTTCTGTGCATTCAACTAACGGAGTTGAACCTTACTTTTGATGGAGAAGTTTTGAAACACTCTTTGTTTAGAATCTGCTAGTGGACAATTGGAGAACATTGAGGCCTACGGTGAAAAAAGAATTGTCTTCCCCAAAAACCACACGGATGCATTCTGTGAATCTTCTTTCTGATCTGTGCATTCAACTGACAGAGTTTAACCTTACTTTTGATTGAGCAGTTTTGAAACACTCTTTCTGTTTAAACTACAAGTGGACATTTGTAGCGCTTTCAGGCCTATCATTGAAAAAGAATTTCTTCGAATAAAGCTACACGGAAGCATTCTGTGCAACTTGTTTCTAGTCTGTGCATTCAAGTAACAGAGTTGAACCTTAATTTTGTTTGAACAGTTTTGAAACACTCTTTTTGTAGAATCTGCAAGTGGACATTTGGAGAATATTGAGGGCTATGGTGAAAAAAGGAATATCTTCCCCAAATAACTACACGGAAGCACTCCGAGAAACTTCTTTCTCATCTGTGCATTCAACTAACAGAGTTAAACCTGGCTTTTGATTCAGCAGTTTTGAAACACTCTATTTGTAGAATCTGCCAGGGGACATTGAGGCCTATGGTGAGAAATGAAATATCTTCCCCTAAAAACTGCAGGGAGGCATACTGTGAATCTTCTTTCTGAACTGTGCATTCCACTAACAGAGTTGAAACTTACTTTTGATTGAGCAGTTTTGAAACACTCTATTTGTAGAATCTGCAAGTGTATATTTGGAGAACATTGAGGCCTTTCGTGGTAAAAGTAATATCTTCCCCTAAAAACTACACAGAAGCATTCTGTGAAACTTCTTTCTGATCTGTGCATTCAACTAACAGTTTAACCTTAATTTTGATTGAGCAGTTTTGAAACACTCAACTAACAGAGTTCAAAATTGATTTGATTGAGCTGTTTATAAACAATCTCTTTGTAGAATCTGCAAGTGAACATTTGGAGAACATTGAGGCCTATAGTGAAAAACGAAATATCTTCCCCTAAAAACTGCACGGAAGCATTCTGTGAAACTTCTTTCGGATCTGTGCATTCAACTAACAGTTTAACCTTAATTTTGATTGAGCAGTTTTGAAACACTCTTTCTGTATAAACTGCAAGTGGGCATTTGAAGAACATTGAGGCCTACGGTCAAAAACGAAATATCTTCCCCTAAAAATCACGCAATTTTTGTGTGAATCTGTTTTCTGATCCGTGCATTCAGCTACCAGATTTGAACCTTACTTTTGTTTGAGCAGTTTTGAAAAACTCTTTCTGTGTAAACTGCAAGTGGACATTTAGAGAACATTGGGGCCTACGGTGAAAAACGAAATATATTACGCTAATAATTGCACGGAATCATTCTGTGAATCTCCTTTCTGATCTGTGCATTCAACTAACAGAGTTCAACCTTACTTTTGATTGAGCAGGTTTGAAACACTCTATTTGTAGAATCTGCAAGGAGACATTTGGAGAAAATTGAGGCCTACGGTGAAAAACGAAATATCTTCCCCTAAAAATTACAGAGAAGCATTCTGTGAATCTTCTTTCAGAACTGTGCATTCAACTAACAGAGTTGAATCTTACTTTTGATTGAGAAGTTTTGAAACACTCTATTTGTAGAATCTGCAAGTGGACATTTGGAGAACATTGAGGACTTTCGTGGAAAAAGTTGTATCTTCCCCTAAAAACTACACAGAAGCATTCTGTGAAACTTCTTTGTGATGTTTGCATTCAACTATCAGAGTTGAACCTTACTTTTGATTGAGCAGTTTTGAAACACCCTATTTCTAGAATCTGCAAGTGGAGTTTTGGAGAAAATTGAGGCCTATCGTAGAAAAAGTTCTGTCTTCCAATAAAAACTACATAGAAGCATTCTGTGAAGTTTCTTTCTGATCTGTGCCATCAACTAACAGCATTTAACCTTAGTTTTGATTGAGCAGTTTTGAAACAGTCTATTTGTAGTATCTGCAAGTATACATTTGGAGAACATTGAGACCTATGGTGAAAAACGAAATATCTTCCCCTAAAACTGCACGGAAGCATTCTGTGAAACTTCTTTCTGATCTGTGCATTCAACTAACAGAGTTGAAACTTACTTTTGATTGAGCAATTTTGTAACACTGTTTCTGTATAAACTGCAAGTGGACTTTTGGAGCGCTTTGAGGCCTATCATGGAAAAAGTTATATCTTCCTATAAAAACTACACAGAAGAATTCTGTTAAACTATTTTCTGATCTGTGTATTCAACTAACAGAGCTTAACCTTGGTTTTGAAGCACTCTATTTGTAGAATCTGCAAGTGGACATTTAGGGAACATTGAGGCCTATGGAGAAAAACGAAATATCTCCCCCTAAAACTATACGGAATCATTCTGTGAAATTTCTTTCTTATCTGTGCATTCAACTATCAGAGTTGAACCTTACTTTTGATTGAGCAGTTTTGAAACACTCTTTCTGTATAAACTGCAAGAGGGCATTTCGCGTGCTTTGAGGCCTATCGTTAAAAAAGGGATATCTTCAAATAGAAACTACACAGAAGCATTCTGTGAAACTTCTTTCTGATCTGTGCATTCAACTTACAGAGTTGAACATTACTTTTGATTGAGCAGTTTTGAAACACTCTTTTTGTAGAATCTTCAAGTGGACATTTGGAGAAATTGAGGCCTATGGTGAAAAAATAAATATCATCCCCTAAAAACTACACGGAAGCATGCTGTGAAACTTCTTACTGTTCTGTGCTTTCAACTAACAGAGTTTAACCTTACTTTTGATTCGGCAGTTTTGAAACACTCTTTCTGCATAAACTGCAAGTGGACATTTGGAGAAATTTCAGGCCTTCGATGAAAAACGAAATATATTCCCCTAAAAACTGCATGGAATCATTCTGTAAAACTTCTTTCTGATCTGTGCATTCAACTAACAGAGTTGAACCTTACTTTTGATTGAGCAGTTTTGGAACACTGTATTGGTAGTACTGCAAGTGGACATTTTGAGAACATTGAGGCCGCTGGTGAAAAAAGAAATATCTCCCCCTAAAAACTGCACGGAAGCATTCTGTGAAACTTCTTTCTGATCTGTGCGTTCAACTAACAGAGTTTAACCTTACTTTTGATTGAGCAGTTTTGAAAAACACTTTCTTTATAAACTGCAAGTGGACATTGGGAGCGCTTTGAGGCCTACCGTGGAAAAACGGATATCTTCAAATAAAAACTACACAGAAGAATTCTGTGAAACTTCTTTCTGAACTGTGCATTCAACTTACAGAGTTGAGTGTTACTTTTCATTGAGCAGTTTTGAAACACTCTTTTTGTAGAATCTGCAAGTGGACATTTGGAGAAATTGAGGCCCATGGTGAAAAAAGAAATATCTTCCCCTAAAAACTACATGGAAGCATGCTGTGAAACTTCTTTCTGATCTGTGCATTCAACTAACAGAGTTTAACCTTACTTTTGATTGAGCAGTTTTGAAACACTCTTTCTGTATAAACTGCAAGTGGACATTTGGACAACATTGAGGCCTATGGTGAAAACTGAAATATATTCCCCTAAAAATTGCACGGAAATATTCTGTGAAACTACTTTCTGATCTCTGCATTCAACTGACGGAGTTTAACCTTACTTTTGATTGAGCAGTTTTGAAACACTCTATTTGTAGAATCTGCAAGGGGATATTTGGAGAACATTGAGGCCTTTCGTTGAAAAAGGAGTATCTTCCCATAAAAACTACATAGAAGCATTCTGTGAAATTTCTTTCTGATCTGTGCATTCAACTAACAGAGTTTAACCTTTGTTTTCATTGAGCAGTTTTGAAACACTATATTTGTAGGATCTGCAAGTATACATTTGGAGAACATTGAGGCCTACGGAGAAAAACGAAATATCTACCCCTAAAACTGCACGGAAGCATTCTGTGAAACTTCTCTCTGATCTGTGCTTTCAGGTAACAGAGTTGAACCTTACTTTTGAATGAGTAATTTTGAAACACTCTTTCTGTATAAACTGCAAGTGGGCATTTGGAGCGCTATGAGGCCTATTGTGGAAAAAGGTATACCTTCCTATAAAAACTACACAGAAGCATTCTGTGAAACTATTATGTAATCTGTGCATTCAACTAACAGAGTTTAACCTTAGTTTTGATTGAGCGGTTTTGAAGCCCTCTATTTATAGAATCTACAAGTGGACATTTGGAGAACATTGAGACCTACGGTGAAAAACGAAATATCTTCCCGTAAAACTACATGGAAGCATTCTGTGGAACTTCTTTCTGATCTGTGCATTCAACTGACAGAGTTGAACCTTACTTTTGATTGAGCAGTTTTGAAACACTCTTTCTGTATAAACTGCAAGAGGACATTTGGAGCGCTTTGAGGCCTATCGTTGAAAAAGGGATGTCTTCAAATAAAAACTACACAGAAGCATTCTGTGAAACTTCTTTCTGATCTGTGCATTCAATTTACAGAGTTTAACCTTACTTTTGATTGAGCAGTTTTGAAACACGCTTTTTGTAGAATATGCAAGTGGACATTTGGAGATCTTTGAGGCCTATGGTGAAAAACTAAATATCCTCAAGTAAAAACTACACAGAATACCCCTGTGAAATTTCTTTCTATTCTCTGCATTCATCTCACAGTGTTGAAGCTTTCTTTTGATTCGGTAGTTTTGAAACACTCTTTCTGTATAAACTGCAAGTGGACATTTGGAGCGCTTAGAGGCCTCTTGTGGAAAAAAGAATATCTTCAAATAAAAACTACACAGAAGCATTCTGTGAAACTTTTTTGTGATCTGTGCATTCAACTAACAGAGTTGAACCTTACTTTTGATTGAGCAGTTTTGAAAAACACTTTTTGTAGAATCTGCAAGTGGATACTTGGAAAATATTGAGACCTACAGTGAAAAAAGATATATCTTAACAAAAAACTACACAGAAGCATTCTGTGAAACGTCTTTCTGATCTGCGCATTCATCTCACTGAGTTGAACCTTTCTTTTGATTGAGCTGTATTGAAACACTCTTTTTGTAGAATCTACAAGGGGATATTTGGAGAATGTTGAGGCAGTCGGTGTAAAACAAAATATCTTCCCTTTAAAACTACATAGAAGCATTCTGTGAAACTATTTTCTGATCTGTGCATTCATCTAACAGAGTAGAACATTTCTTTTGATTAAGCAGTTTTGAAACACTTTTTTTTAGAATCTGCAAGTGGACATTTAGAGATCATTGAGGCCTATGGTGAAAAATGAATTATCTCCGTGTAAAAACTGCACAGAATACTTCTGTGAAATTTCTTCCTTTTCTCTGCATTCATCTCACAATGTTGTACCTTTCTTTTGATTGGATAGTTTTGAAACACTCTTTCTTAATAAACTGCAAGTGAACATTTGGAGCTCATTGAGGCCTATCGTGGATATAGGAATATTTTCAAATAAAAACTACACAGAAGCATTCTGTGAAACTTCTTTCTGAGCTCTGCCTTCAACTAATAGAGTTGAAACATACTTTTGATTCAGCAGTTTTGAAACACACTTTTTGTGGAATCTAAAAGTTTACATTTTGAGAACATTGAGGCCTATGGTGAAAAAAGAAGTATCTTCCCATGTAAACTACACGGAAGCTTTCTGTAAAACTTCTTTCTGATCTGTGCATTCAACTAACAGGGTTGAACCTTACTTTTGATTGAGCAGTTTTGAAACACTCTATTTGTAGAATCTGCAAGTGGACATTTGGTGAACATTGAGGCCTATGGTGAAAAACTTAATATCTTCCCATAAAAACTATACAGAAGCTATCTGTGAAACGTCTCTCTATTCTGTTCATTCATCTCACAATCTAGAACCTTTCTTTTGATGGAGCAGTTTTGAAACACACTTTTTGTAGAATCAGCAAGTGGACATTTGGAGCCCTTTGAGGCCTATCGTGGAAAAACGTATATCTTCAAATAAAAACTACACTGAAGCATTCTGTGAAACTATTTTCCGATCTGTGCATTCATCTCACTGAGTTGAACCTTTCTTTTGATTGAGCTGTTTTGAAACACTCTTTTTATAGACTCTGCAAGGGGATATTTGGAGAACATTGAGCCATATGGTGTAAAACGAAATATCTTCCCCTTAAAACTACACAGAAGCATTCTGTGAAACTACTTTCTGATCTGTGCATTCATCTCATAGAGTAGAAACTTTCTTTTGATTGAGTAGTTTTGAAACCCTCTTTTTGTAGAATCTGCAAGTGGACATTTGGAGATCTTTGAGGCCTATGGTGAAAAACGAAATATCTCCAAGTAAAAACTACACAGAATAATTCTGTGAAATTCCTTTCTATTCTCTGCATTCATCTCACAGTGTTGAACCTTTCTTTTGGGTGGGTAGTTTTGAAACACTCTTTCTGTATAAACTGCAAGTGGACATTTGGAGCGCTTTGAGGCCTATCGTGGAAACAGGAATATCTTCAAACTAAAACTACACAGAAGCATTCTGTGAAACTTCTTTCTGATCTTTGACTTCAACTAACAGAGTTGAAGGTTACTTCTGATTGAGCACTTTTGTAACATTCTTTTCGTAGAATCTACAAGTGGACATTCTGAGAACATTGAGGCCTATGGTGAAAAAAGAAATATCTTCCCATAAAAACTGCACGGAAGCATTCTGTGAAACTTCTCACTGATCTGTGCATTCAACTAATAGAGTTTAACTTTAGTTTTGATTGAGCAGTTTTTAAACACTCTATTTGTAGAATCTTCAAGTGGATATTTGGAGAACATTAAGGCCTATGGTGAAAAACGAAATATCTTCCCCTAAAAATTACACGGAAGCATTCTGTGAAACTTCTCTCTATTCTGTTCATTCATCTCAGAAATTAGAACCTTTCTTTTGACTGAGCAGTTTTGAAACACTCTTTTTGTAGAATCTGCAAGTTGACATTTGGAGCACTTTGAGGCCTATCGTGGAAAAAGGTATATCTTCAAATAAAAACTACACAGAAGCATTCTGTGAAACTACTGTCTGATCTGTGCATTCATCTCACTGAACTGAACGTTTCTTTTGATTGAGCTGTTTTGAAACACTGTTTTTGTAGAATCTGCAAGGAGATATTTGGAGAATATTGAGGCATATGGTGTAAAATGAAATATCTTCCACTTAAAACTACACAGAAGCATTCTCTGAAACTACTTTCTGATCTGTACATTCATCTAACAGAGTAGAAACTTTCTTTTGATTGAGCAGCTTTGAAACACTCTTTTTGTAGAATATCCAAGTGGACATTTGGAGATCTTTGTGGTCTCTGATGAAAATCGATATATCTTCAGGTAAAAACTACACAGAATACTTCTGTGAAATTTCTTTCTATTCTCTGCATTCATCTCGCAGTGTTGAACCTTTCTTTTGATTGAGCAGCTTTGAAACACTCTTTTTGTAGAATATCCAAGTGGACATTTGGAGATCTTTGTGGTCTCTGATGAAAATCGATATATCTTCAGGTAAAAACTACACAGAATACTTCTGTGAAATTTCTTTCTATTCTCTGCATTCATCTCGCAGTGTTGAACCTTTCTTTTGATTCGGTAGTTTTGAAACACTCTTTCTGTATAAACTGCAAGTGGACATTCGGAGCGCTTTGAGGCCAATCATGGAAAAAGGAATATCTTCAAATAAAAACTACACAGAAGCATGCTGTGAAACTTCTTTCTGATCTGTGCATTCAACTAACTGAGTTGAATCTTACTTTTGATTCAGCAGTTTTGAAACACTCTTTCTGTAGAATCTGCAAGTGGACATTTTGAGAACATTGAGGCCTACGGTGAAAAAAGAAATATCTTAACATAAAAACTACATGGAAGCATTCTGTGAAACTTCTTTCTGATCTGTGCATTCACCTAACAGAGTTTATCCTGAGTTTTCATTGAGCAGTTTTGAAACACCCTATTTGTAGAATCTGCAAGTGGACATTTGGAGAACATTGAGGCCAACGGTGAAAACCGAAATATCTTCCCCTAAAAACTACACGGAAGCATTCTGTGAAACTTCTTTCTGATCTGTGCATTCAACTAACAGAGTTGAACCTTACTTTTGATTGAGCAGTTTTGAGACACTCTATTTGTAGAATCTGCAAGTGGACATTTGGATAACATTGAGGACTACGGTGAAATGCGAAATATGTTCCCATAAAAACTACAGAGAAGCATTCTGTGAAACTACTTTCTGATCTGTGCATTCATCTAACAGAGTAGAAACTTTCTTTTGATTGAGCAGCTTTGAAACCCTCTTTTTGTAGAATATCCAAGTGGACATTTGGAGATCTTTGTGGTCTCTGATGGAAAACGATATATCTTCAGGTGAAAACTACACAGAATACTTCTGTGAAATTTCTTTCTATTCTCTACATTCATCTCGCAGTGTTGAACCTTTCTTTTGATTCAGTGGTTTTGAAACACTCTTTCTGTATAAACTGCAAGTGGACATTCGGAGCGCTTTGAGGCCAATCGTGGAAAAAGGAATATCTTCAAATAAAAACTACACAGAAGCATGCTGTGAAACTTCTTTCTGATCTGTGCATTCAACTAACAGAGTTGAACCTTACTTTTGATTGAGCAGTTTTGAAACACTCTATTTGTAGAATCTGCAGGTGGACATTTGGAGAACATTGAGGACTACGGTGAAATGCGAAATATGTTCCCATAAAAACTACAGAGAGGCATTCTGTGAAACCTCCTTCTATTCTGTTCATTCATCTCACAAGATAGAACCTTTCTTTTGACTGAGCAGTTTTGAAACACTCTTTTTGTAGACTCTGCATGTGGACATTTGGATTGCTTTGAGGTCTATCGTGGAAAAAGGTATATCTTCAAATAAAAAATACACAGAAGCATTCTGTGATACTACATTCTGATCTCTGCATTCATCTCACTGAGTTGAACTTTTTTTTGATTGAGCTGTTTTGAAACACTCTTTTTGTAGAATGTGCCAGGGGATATTTGAAGAATATTGAGGCATACGGTGTAAAACGAAATATCTGCCCCTTAAAACTACACAGAAGCATTCCGTGAAACTACTTTCTGGTCTGTGCATTCATCTAACACAGTAGAAACTTTCTTTGATTGAGCAGTTTTGAAACACTCTTTTTGTGGAATATGCAAGTGGACATTTGGAGATCTTTGAGGCCTATGGTGAAAAACGAAATATCTTCAAGTAAAAACTACACAGAATACTTCTCTGAAATTTCTTACCATTCTCTGCATTCATCTCACATTGTTGAACCTTTCTGTTGATTGGATAGTTTTGAAACACTCTTTCTGTATAAACTGCAAGTGGACATTAGGAGCACTTTAAAGCCTATCGTGGAAAAATGCATATCTTCAAATAAAAACTACACAGAAGTATTGTGTGAAACTTCTTTTTGATCTTTGCATTGAACTAACAGAGTTGAACCTTTGTTTTGATTGAGCAGTTTTGAAACACTCTTTTTGTAGAATCTGCAAGTGGGCAATTTGAGAACATTGAGGCCTACGGTGAAAAAAGAAATATCTTAGCATAAAAACTACAGGGTATCATTCTGTGAAACTACTTTCTGATCTGCGCTTTCACGTAACAGAGTTTAACCTTAGTTTTGATTGACCAGTTTTGAAACACTCTATTTGTAGAATCTGCAAGTGGACATTTGGAGAACTTTGAGGCCTATGGTGAAAAACGAAATATCTTCTTCTAAAAACTACACAGAAGCATTCTTTGAAACTTCTTTCTGATCTGTGCATTCAACTAACAGAGTTGAACCTTACTTTAGATTGAGCAGCTTTGAAACACTCTATTTGTAGAATCTGAAAGTTGATATTTTGAGAACATTGAGGCCTATGGTGAAAAACGAAATTCTTCCCATAAAAACTACACAGAAGCATTCTGTGAAACTTCTTTCTTTTCTGTTCCTTCATCTCACAAAGTAGAACCTACCTATTGACTGAACAGTTTTGAAACACTCATTTTGTAGGATCTGCAAGTGGACATTTGGAGTGCTTTGAGGCCCATCGTGGAAAAAGGTATATCTTCAAATAAAAACTACACAGAAGCATTTTGTTAAACTACTTTCTGATCTGTGCAATCATCTCACTGTGTTGAACGTTTCTTTTGATTGAGCTGTTTTGAAACACTCTTTTTGTAGAATCTGCAAGGGGATATTTGGAGAATACTGAGGCATACGGTGTAAAACGATATATCTTCCCCTTAAAACTACACAGAAACATTCTTTGAAACTTCTTTCTGATCTGTGCATTCTTCCAACAGAGTAGAACATATCTTTTGATTGAGCAGTTTTGAACCACTCTTTTTGGAGAATCTGAATGTGGACATTTTGAGACCTTAGAGGCCTATGGTGAAAAACGAAATATCTTTAAGTAAAAACTACACAGAACATTTATGTGAAATTTCTTTCTATTCTCTGCATTCATCTTACAGTGTTGAACCTTTCTTTTGATTGGGTAGCTTTTAAACACTCTTTTGTATAAACTGCAAATGGACATTTGGAGCACTTTGAGGCCTATCCTGGAAAAAGGAATATCTTCAAATAAAAACTACACAGAAGCATTCTGTGAAACTTCTTTCTGATCTGTGCATTCAACTAACAGAGTAGAACCTTATTTTTGATTCAGCAGTTCTGAAACACTCTTTTTGTAGAATCTGCAAGTGGACATTTGGAGAACATTCAGGCCTACGGTGAAAAAAGAAATACCTTCTCATAAAAACAACACGGAAGCATTCTGTGAAACTTCTTTCAGATCTGTGCATTCTACTAACAGTGTTTAACCTTAGTTTTGATTGACCAGTTTTGAAACACTCTTTTTGTACTATCTTCAAGTGGACATTTGAAAAACATTGAGGTCTACAGTGAAAAACGAAATATCTTCCCCTAAAACTACACGGAAGCATTCTGTGAAACTTCTTTCTGATCTGTGCATTCAACTAACAGAGTTGAACCTTACTTTTGATTGAGCAGTTTTGAAACACACTATTTGTATAATCTGCAAGTGGATATTTGTATAACATTGAGGCATACGGTGAAAAACGAAATATCTTCCCATAAAAACTACACAGAAGCATTCTGTGAAACTCTTTCTATTCTGTTCATTCATCTCACTAAGTAGAACCATTCTTTTCACTGAGCAGTTTTGAAACACTCTTTTTATAGAATCTGCCGGTAGACATTTGGAGAACATTGAGGCCTAAGGTAAAAAAAGAAATATCATTCTATAATAACTACACGGAAGCATTCTGTGAAACTTCTTTCTGATCTGTGCATTCAACTAACAGAGTTTAACCTTAGTTTTGATTGAGCAGTTTTGAAACACTCTATTTGTAGAATCTGCTAGTGGACATTTGGAAAACATTGAGACCTACCGTGAAAAACAAAATATCTTCCCCTAAAAACTACACGGAAGCATTCTGTGAAACATCTCTCTGATCTGTGCATTCAACTGACGGAGTTGAAACTTACTTTTGATTGAGCAGTTTGGAAACACACTTTTTGTAGAATCTGCAAGTGGATATTTGGAGAACATTGAGGCCTATGGTGAAAAAAGAAATATCTTCCCCTAAATACTACACAGAAGCATTCTGTGAAACTTCTTTCTGATCTGTGCATTCAAATAACAGAGTTTAATCTTAGTTTTGATTGGGCAGTTTTGAAACACTCTCTTTGTAGAATCTGCAAGTGGACATTTGGAGAACTTTGAGGCCTATGGTGAAAAACGAAATAACTTCCCCTAAAAACTACACGGAAGCATTCTGTGAAACATCTTTCTTATCTGTGCATTCCACTAACAGAACTGAACCTTACTTTTGATTGAGCAGTTTTGAAACACTCATTTTGCAGAATCTGCAAGTGGACATTTGGAGAAAATGGAAGCCTACGGTGAAAAAAGAAATATCTTCAATTAAAAATTACACAGAATACTTCGGAGAAATTTCTTTTTATTCTCTGCATTCATCTCACAGTGTTGAACCTTTCTTTGGATTGGGTAGTTTTGTAACACTCTTTCTGTATGAATTGCAAGTCAATCTTTGGAGCGCTTTGAGGCCTATCTTGGAAATAGGAATATCTTCAGATAAAAACTACACCAAAGCATTTTGTGAAACTTCTTTCTGATTTGTGCATTCAACTAACAGAGTTGAACCTTACTTTTGATTGAGCAGTTTTGAAACGCTCTTTTTGTAGAATCTGCCAGTGGACATTTGGAGAACATTGAGGCCTAAGGTGAAAAAAGAAATATATTCCGCTAAAAACTACACGGAAGCATTCTGTGAAACGTCTTTTGATGTGTGCATTCAACTAACAGAGTTGAAACTTACTTTTGATTGAGCAGGTTTGAAACACTCTTTTTGTAGAATCTGCAACTGGACATTTGGAGAACCTTGAGGCCTATGGTGAAAAAAGAAATATCTTTCCATAAAAACTACACGGAAGCATTCTGTGAAACTTCTTCCTGATCTGTGCATTCAAATAACAGAGTTTAACCTTAGTTTTTATTGGGCAGTTTTGAAGTACTCTATTTGTAGAATCTGCAAGTGGACATTTGGAGAACATTGGTGCCTACGGTGAAAAACGAAATATCTTCCCCTGAAAACTACACGGAAGCATTCTGTGAAACACCTTTCTTTTCTGTGCATTCAACTAACCGAATTGAACCTTACTTTTGATTGAGCAGTTTTGAAACACTCTATTTGTAGAATCTGCAAGTGTACATTTGGAGACCATTGAGGCGTACGGTGAAAAATGAAATATCTTCCAATAAAAACTACACAGAAGCATTCTGTGAAACTTCTTTCTATTCTGCTCATTCATCTCACACACTAGAACTTTTCTTTTGACTGAGCAGTTTTGAACCACTCTTTTTGTAGAATCTGCAAGTGGACATTTTGATATCTTTCAGGCCTATGGTGAAAAACGAAATATCTTCAAGAAAAACCAAACAGAATTCTTCTGTGAAATTTCTTTCTATTCTCTGCATTCACCTCACAGTGTTGAACATTTCTTTTGATTGGGTACTTTTGAAAAACTCTTTCTATATAAACTGCAAGTGGACATTTGGAACGCTTTGAAGCCTATCATGGAAAAAGGAATATATTCAAATAAAAATTAAACAGAAGCATTCTGTGAAACTTCTTTCTGATCTCTGCTTTCAACTAACACAGTTGAACCTTACTTTTGATTGAGCAGTTTTGAAACACTCTTTTTGTAGAATCTGCAAGTGGACATTTTGAGAACACAGATTCCTATGGTGAAAAAAGAAATATCTTCCCATGAGAACTACACAGAAGCATTCTGTGAAACATCTTTCTGATCTGTGCATTCAACTAACAGAGTTGAATCTTACTTTTGATTGAGCAGTTTGAAACACTCTATTTGTAGAATCTGCAAGTGAACATTTGGAGGAAATTGAGGCCTACGGTGAAAAACGAAATATCTTCCCATAAACACTACACAGAACCATTCTGTGTATATACTTCCTAATCTGTTAATTCATCTCACAAAGTAGAACGTTTCTTTCGACTGAGCAGTTTTGAAACACTCTTTATGTAGAATCTGCAATTGGACATTTGGAGCGCTTTGAGGCCTATCGTGGAAAAAGGTATATCTTCAAATAAAAACTACACAGAAGCATTCCGTGAAACTACTTTCAATCTGTGCATTCATCTCACTGAGTTGAACCTTTCTTTTGATTGAGCTGTTTTGAAACACCCTTTTTATAGAATCTCCAAGGGGATATTTGCAGAATATTGAGGCATACGGTGTAAAACGAAATATCTTCCACTTAAAACTACACAGAAGCATTCTGTGAAACTACTTTCTGATCTGTGCATTCATCTAACAGAGTAGAACCTTTCTTTCGATTGAGCAGTTTTGAAACACTCTTTTTGTAGAATCTGCTAGTGGACATATGGAGATCTTTGAGGCCAATGGTGAAAAACGAAATATCTCCAAGTAAGAACTACACAGAATACTTCTGTCAAATTTCTTTCTATTTTCAGCCTTCATCTCACAGTGTTGACCCTTTCTGTTGATTGCGTAGTTTTGAAACACTCTTTCCTTGTAAACTGCAAGTGGACATTTGGAGCGCTTTGAGGCCTATCGTGGAAAAAGAAACATCTTCAAATAAAAACTACACAGAAGCATTCTTTGAAACTTCTTTCTGGTCTGTGCATTCAACTAACAGAGTTGAACCTTACTTTTGATAGAGCAGTTTTGAAACACTCTTTGTGTAGAATCTGCCAGTGGACATTTGGAGAACATTGAGGCCTACAGTGAAAAAAGAATTATCTTCCGATAAAAACTACACGGAAGCATTCTGTGAAACTTCTTTCTCATCTGTGCATTCAACTAACAGAGTTTAACCTTAGTTTTGATTGAGCAGTTTGGAAACGCTCTATTTGTAGAATCTGCAAGTGGACATTTGGAGAACATTGAGGCCTATGGTAAAAAACGAAATATCGTCCTCTAAAAACTACATGGAATCTTTCTGTGAAACTTCTTTCTGATCTGCGCATTCAACTAACAGAGTTGAACCTTACTTTTGATTGAGCAGTTTTGAAACACTCTATTTGTAGAATCTGCAGGTGGACATTTGGAGAACATTGAGGCCTACGGTGAAAAACGAAATATCTTCCCATAAAAACTACACAGAAGCATTCTGTGAAACTTCTCTCTATTCTGTTCATTCATCTCACAAAGTAGAACCTTTTTTTTGACTGAGCAGTTTTGAAACACTCTTTTTGTAGAATCTGCATGTGGACACTTTGAGAACATTGAGGCCTATGGTGATAAAAGAAATATCTTTCCATAAAAACTACACGGAAGCATTCTGTGAAACTTCTTTCTGATCTGTGCATTCAACTAACGGAGTTTAACCTTAGTTTTGATTGAGCAGTTTTGAAACACTCTATTTGTAGAATCTGCATGTGGACAATTTGGAGAACATCGAGGCCTGCGGTGAAAAATGAAATATCTTCCCCTAAAAACTATACGGAAGCATTCTGTCAAACTACTTTCTGATCTATGCATTCAACTAACAGAGTTGAACCTTAATTTTGATTGAGAAGTTTTGAAACACTCTTTTTCTAGAATCTACAAGTGGACATTGGGAAAACATTGAGTCCTATCTTGAAAAAAGAAATATCTTCCCAGAAAAACTACACGGAAGCATTCTGTGAAACTTCTTTCTTACCTGTGCATTCAACTAACAGAGTTTAACCTTAGTTTTGATTGAGCACTTTTGAAACACTCTATTTGTAGTATCTGCCAGTTGACATTTGGAGAATATTGAGGCCTACGGTGAAAAACGAAATATCTTCCCCTAAAAACTGCATGGAAGTATTCTGTGAAACTTCTTTCTGATCTGTGCATTCAACTAACAGAGTTGAACATTACTTTTGATTGAGCAGTTTTGAAACACTCTATTTGTAGAATCTTCAAATGGACATTTGGAGAACATTGAGGCCTATGGTGAAAAACGAAATATCTTCCCACAAAAACTACACAGAAGCATTCTGTGAAACTTCTTTCTATTCTCTTCATTCATCTCACAAAGTAGAACCTTTCTTTTGACTGAGCAGTTTTGAATCACTCTTTTTCTGGAATCTGCAAGTGGACATTTGGAGCGCTTTGAGGCCTATCGTGGAATAAAGTATATCTTCAATTAAAAACTACACAGAAGCATTCTGTGAAACTACTTTCTGAACTGTGCATTCATCTCACTGAGTTGAACCTTTCTTTTGATTGAGCTGTTTTGAAACTCTCTTTTTGTAGTATCTGCAAGGGGATATTTGGAGAATATTGAGGCATAGGGTGTAAATTGAAATATCATCCCCTTAAAACTACACAGAATCATTCTGTGAAACTAGTTTCTGATCTGTGCATTCATCTAACAGAGTAGAAACTTTCTTTTGATTGAGCAGTTTTGAAACACTCTTTTTGTAGAATCTGGAAGTGGACGTTTGAGGTCTTTGAGGCCTTTGGTGAAACACGAAATAGCTTCAAGTAAAAACTACACAGAATAATTCTGTGAAATTACTTTCTATTCTCTGCATTCATCTACATTGTTGAACGTTTCTTTTGATTAGGTAGTTCTCAAACACTCTTTCTGTATAAACTGAGATTGGAGATTTGGAGCTCTTTGAGGCCTATCGTGGAAAAAGGAATATCTTCAAATAAAAACTGCACAGAACCGTTCTGTGAAACTTCTTTCTGATCTGTGCATTGAACTAACAGAGTTGAATCTTACTTTTGATAGAGCAGTTTTGAAACACTCTTTTTGTAGAATCTGCAAGTGGAAATTTTGAGAACATTGAGGCCTATGGTGAAAAAACAAATATCTTCCCATAAAAACTACACAGAAGCATTCTGTGAAACTTCTTTCTGATCTGTGCATTCAACTAACAGAATTTAACC
Source organism: Hylobates moloch (assembly GCF_009828535.3). Classification (NCBI taxonomy): domain Eukaryota; kingdom Metazoa; phylum Chordata; class Mammalia; order Primates; family Hylobatidae; genus Hylobates; species Hylobates moloch. The sequence continues at coordinate 29,417,141 of NW_026652283.1, read as the reverse complement.
TTAGTTTTGATTGAGCAGTTTTGAAACACTCTATTTGTAAATTCTGCAAGTGGACATTTGCAGAACATTGAGGTCTACGGTGAAAAACGAAATATCTTCCCCTGAAAGCTACATGGAAGCATTCTGTGACACTTTTTTCTGATCTGCGCATTCAACTAACAGAGTTTAACCTTAGTTTTGATTGAGCAGTTTTGAAACACTCTATTTGTAGAATCTGCAAGTGGACATTTAGAGAACATTGAGGCCTATGGTGAAAAACGAAATATCTTCCCATAAAAACTACACAGAAGCATTCTGTGAAACTTCTTTCTATTCGGTTGCTTAATCTCACAAAGTAGAACCTTTCTTTTCACTCAGCAGTTTTGAAACACTCTTTTTGTAGAATCTGCAAGTGGACATTTGGAGCGCTTTGAGGCCTATCGTGGAAAAAGCTATATCTTCAAATAAAAACTACACGGAAGCATTCTGTAAAATTACTTCCTGATCTGTGCAATAATCTCACTGAGTTGAACCTTTCTTTTGATTGAGCTGTTTTGAAACACTTGTTTTATACAATCTGCAAGTGGATATTTGGAGAATATTGAGGCATATGGTGTAAAACGCAATATCTTCCCCTTAAAACTACACAGAAGCATTCTGTGAAATTTCTGTATGATCTGTGCATTCGTCTAACAGAGTAGAACCTTTCTTTTGATTGAGCAGTTTTGAAACACCCTTTTTGTAGAATGTGCAAGAGGACATTTGGAGATCTTTGAGGCCTATGGTGAAAAACGAAATAACTTCAAGCAAAAACTACACAGAATACTTCTGTGAAATTTCTTTCTATTCTCTGCATTCATGTCACAGTGTTGAACCTTTCTTTTGATTGGGTAGTTTTGAAACACTCTTTCTGTATAAACTGCAAGTGGACATTTGGAGCGCTTTGAGGCCTATCGTGGAAAAAGGAATGTCATCAAAAAAAAAACTACACAGAAGCATTCTGTGAAACTTCTTTATGATCTGTGCATTCAACTAACGGAGTTGAACCTTACTTTTGATTGAGCAGTTTTGAAACACTATATTTGTAGAATCTGCAAGTGGACAATTCGAGAACATTGAGACCTACGGTGAAAAATGAAATATCTTCCCATAAAAACTACACAGAATCATTCTGTGAAACTTCTCTCTATTCTGTTCATTCATCTCACAAAGCAGAACATTTATTTTGACTGAGCAGTTTTTAAACACTTTTTTTGTAGAATCTGCAAGTGGACATTTGGAGTGCTTTGAGGCCTATCGTGGAAAAAGGAATATCTTCAAATAAAAACTACACAGAAGCATTCTGTGAAACTTCGTTCTGATCTGTGCATTCAAGTAACAGAGTTGAAACTTACTTTTGATTGAGCAGTTTTGAACCCCTCTTTTTGTAGAATCTGCCAGTGTATATTTGGAGAACATTGAGGCCTATGGTCAAAAAAGAAATATCTTCCCATAAAGACTACATGGAAGCATTCTGTGAAACTTCTTTCTGCTCTGTGCATTCAACTAACAGACCATAACCTTAGTTTTGATTGAGCAGTTTTGAAACACTCTATTTGTAGAATCTGCAAGTGGACATTTGGAGAACATTGAGGCCTACGGTGAAAAACGAAATATCTTCCCATTAAAACTACACGGAAGGATTCTCTGAAATTTCTTCATGATCTGTGCATGCAACTAACAGAGTTGAACCTTTCTTTTGACTGAGCAGTTTTGAAAGACTCTTTTTGTAGAATCTGCATGGGGATATTTGGAGAAAATTGAGGCATACGGTGTAAAAGAAAATATCTTCCCCTTAAAACTACACAGAGGCATTCTGTGAAACTACTTTCTGATCTGTGCATGCATCTAACAGAGTAGAACTTTTCTTTTGATTGAGCAGTTTTGAAACACTGTTTTTGTAGAATCTGAAAGTGGACATTTGGAGATCTTTGAGGCCTATGGTGAAAAATAAAATATCTTCAAGTAAAAACTACACAGAATACTTCTGTGAAATTTCTTTCTATTCTCTGCATTCATCTCACATTGTTGAACCTTTCTTTTGATTGGGTAGTTTTGAAAAACTCTTTCTGTATAAACTGCAACTGGACATTTGGAGAGCTTTGAGGCCAATCATGGAAAAAGGAATATCTTCCCATAAAGACTACACGGAAGCATTCTGTGAAACTTCTTTTTGGTCTGTGCATTCAACTAAGAGAGTTTAAACTTAGTTTTGACTGAGCAGTTTGGAAACACTCTATTTGTAGAATCTGCAAGTGGACATTTGGAGAACATTGAGGCCTATGGTGAAAAAAGAAATATCATCCCATAAAAACTACATGGAAGCATTCTGTGAAACTTCTTTCCTGTCTGTGCATTCAGCTAACAGAGTTGAACCTTACTTTTGATCGAGCAGTTTTGAAACACTCTATTTGTCGAATCTGCAAGGGGACATTTGGAGAACTTTGAGGCCTACGGTGAAAAACGAAATATCTTCCCATAAAAACTACACAGAAGCATTCTGTGAAACTTCTTTCTGATCTGTGCAATCAACTAACAGAGTTGAACCTTACTTTTCATTGAACAGTTTTGAAACACTCTATTTGTAGAATCTGCAAGTGGACATTTGGAGAACATTGAGACCTACGGTGAAAAATGAAATATCTTCCGATAATAAGTACACAGAAGCACTCTGTGAAACTTCTTTCTATTCTGTTCATTCATCTCACCATGTAGAACCTTTCTTTTGACTGAGCAGTTTTGAAACACTCTTTTTGTAGAATCTGCAAGTGGACAATTTGAGCGCTTTGAGGCCTATCGTGGAAAAAGGTATATCTTCAATTAAAAACTACACAGAAGCATTCTGTGAAACTACTTTCTGATCTGTGCATTCATCTCTCTGAGTTGAAACTTTCTTTTGATAGAGCTGTGTTGAAACCCTCTTTTTGTAGAATCTGCAAGGGATTGGAGAATATTGAGGCATACGGTGTAAAATGAAATATCTTCCCCTTAAAACTGCACAGAAGCATTCTGTGAAACTACAAAAAGATCCCTGCATTCATCTAACAGAGTAGAACCTTTCTTTTGATTGAGCAGTTTTGAAACACTCTTTTTGTAAAATCTGCAAGTGGACATTTGGTGATCTTTGAGGCCTACGGTGAAAAATGAATTATATTCAGTAAAAACTACACACAATACTTCTGTGAAATTTCTTTCTATTCTCTGCATTCACCTCACAGTATTGAACCTTTCTTTTGATTGGGTAGTTTTGAAACACTCTTTCTGTATAAACTGCTAGTGGACATTTGGAGCGCTTTGAGGCCTATTATGGAAAAAGGAATATCTTCAAATAAAAACTACACAGAAGCATTCTGTGAAACTACTTTCTGATCTGTGCATTCAACAAACAGAGTTGAAGCTTATTTTTAATTGAGCAGTTTTGAAACACTCTTTCTGTGGAATCTGCCAGTGGACATTTGGAGAACATTGTGGCCTATGGTGCAAAAAGAAATATCTTCCCATAAAAACTACACGGAAGCATTCTGTGAAACTTCTCTCTGATCTGTGCATTCAACTAACAGTGTTTAACCTTAGTTTTGATTGAGCAGTTTTGAAACACTCTATTTGTAGAATCTGCAAGTGGACACTGGGAGAACATTGAGGCCTACGGTGAAAAACGAAATATACACGGAAGCATTCTGTGAAACTACTTTCTGATCTGTGCATGCATCTAACAGAGTAGAACCTTTCTTTTGATTGAGCAGTTTTGAAACACTCTTTTTGTAGAATCTGCAAGTGGACATTTGGAGATCTTTGAGGCCTATGGTGAAAAACGAAATATCTTCAAGTAAAAACTACACAGAATATTTCTTTGAAATATCTTTCTATTCTCTGCATTCATCTCACAGTGTTGGACCTTTCTTTTGATTGGGTAGTTTTGAAACACTCTTTCTGTATAAACTGCAAGTGGACATTTGGACCGCTTTGAGGCCTATCGTGGAAAAAGGAATATATTCAAATAAATACTACACAGAAGCATTCTGTGTAACTTCTTTCTGATCTGTGCATTCAACTAACAGAGTTACATCTTACTTTTGATTGAGCAGTTTTGAAACACTCTATTTGTAGAATCTGCAAGTGGACATTTGGAGAACATTGAGGGCTATGGTGAAAAACGAAATGTCTTCCCCTAAAAACTACACAGAAGCATTCTGTAAAACTTCTTCCTATTCTTTTCATTCATCTCACAAAGTAGAACCTTTCCTTTGACTGAGCAGTTTTGAGACACTCTTTTTGTAGAATCTGCAAGTGGACATTTGGAGCGCTTTTAGGCCTATCATGGAAAAAGGTATATCTTCAATTGAAAACTACACAAAAGCATTCTGTGAAACTACTTTCTGATCTGTGCATTCATCTCACTGAGTTGAACCTTTCTTTTGATTGAGCTGTTTTGAAACACTCTTTTTGTAGAATCTGCAAAGGGATATTTGGAGAATTTTGAGGCATACGGTGTAAAACGAAATATCTTCCGATTAAAACTACAAAGAAGCATTCTGTGAAACTACTTTCTGATCTTTGCATTCATCTAACAGAGTCGAACCTTTCTTTTGATTGAGCAGTTTCCAAACACTCTTTTTGTAGAATCTGCAAGTGGACATTTGGAGGTCTTTCAGGCCTATGGTGAAAAACGAAATATCTTCAAGTAAAACCTACACAGAATACTTCTGCGAAATTTCTTTCTATTCTCTGCATTCATCTCACAGTGTTGAACCTTTCTTTTGATTGGATAGTTTTGAAACACGCTTTCTGTATAAACTGCAAGTCGACATTTGGAGCGCTTTGAGGCCTATCGTAGAAAAAGAATATCTTCTATTAAAAACTACACAGAAACATTCTGTGAAATTTCTTTCTGATCTGTGCATTCAACTAACAGAGTTGAAACTTACTTTTGATTGAGCAGTTTTGAAACTCTCTTTTGGTAGAATCTGCAAGTGGACATTTGGAGAACATTCAGGCCTATGGTGAAAAAAGAAATATCTTCCCATAAAAACTACACAGAAGCATTCTTTGAAACTTCTTTCTGACCTGTGCATTCAACTAACAGAGTTTAAACTTAGTTTTCATTGAGCAGTTTTGAAACACTCTATTTGTAGAATCTGCAAAGTGGACATTTGGAGAACATTGAAGCCTACGGTGAAAAACGAAATATCTTCCGCTAAAAACTACACGGAAGCATTCTGTGAAACTTCTTTCTGATCTGCGCATTCAACTAACAGAGTTGAACCTTACTTTTGATTGAGCAGTTTTGAAGCACTCTATTTGTAGAATCTGCAAGTGGACATTTGGAGAACATTGAGGCCTACGGTGAAAAATGAAATATCTTCCCATAAAAACTACACAGAAGCATTCTGTGAAACTTCTTTCTATTCTGTTCATTCATCTCACAAAGTAGAACCTTTCTTTTGACTGAGCAGTTTTGAAACACTCTTTTTGTAGAATCTGCAAGTGGACATTGGGAGTGCATTGAGGCCTATCGTGGAAAAAGGTATATCTTCAAATAAAAACTACACAGAAGCATTCTGTGAAACTACTTTCTGATCTGTGCATTCATCTCACTGAGTTGAACCTTTCTTTTGATTGAGCTGTTTTGAAACACTCTTTTTGTAGAATCTGCAAGGGGATATTTGGAGAATATTGAGGCATACGGTGTAAAACGAAATATCTTCCCCTTAAAACTACACAGAAGCATTCTGTGAAACTACTTTCTGATCTGTGCATTCATCTAACAGAGTAGAACCTTTCTTTTGATTGAGCAGTTTTGAAACACTCTTTTTGTAGAATCTGCAAGTGGACATTTGGAGATCTTTGAGGCCTGTGGTGAAAAATGAAATATCTTCAAGTAAATCTACACAGAATACTTCTGTGAAATTTCTTTCTATTCTCTGCATTCATCTCACAGTGTTGAACCTTTCTTTTGGGTGGGTAGTTTTGAAACACTCTTTCTGTATAAACTGCAAGTGGACATTTGGAGCGCTTTGAGATCTATCGTGGAAAAAGGAATATCTTCAAATAAAAACTACACAGAAGCATTCTGTGAAACTTCTTTCTGATCTGTGCATTCAACTAACAGAGTTGAACCTTACTTTTGATTGAGCAGTTTTGAAACACTCTTTTTGTAGAATCTGCATTGAACATTTTGAGAACATTGAGGCCTATGGTGAAAAAATAAATGTCTTCCCATAAAAACTAGTAGAGATGGGGTTTCACCATGTTGGCCGGGCTGGTCTCGAACTCCTGACCTTATGTGATCCACCAGCCTCGGCCCCCCAAATGCTGGGATTACAGGCGTGAGCCTGGCCCCCAATTCTCTTAAGATATGGATTTCTTCCTCTTGTTAACAATACACTTTGTTCGTGGTGCACATTGTGCCTTTGCCAGTTATCTGTTTCAGCTCTGACAACCATTAAAAGCAAGCTTGAAAATAAATGAAACTTTCAAAAAAAAAAAAGAAATTGAACTTTTGAATTGATGTATGAAAAGTTTGATATTTGAAATACTTGAATTGATGTATCTCAAAGAATAATTCCAAGGTTTTTAAAAAAGGTGCAAATTCTACCACATTGCTCTCACTAAAAATATGATTATGGATAATATTTTAATGACAGCAGACTTTTTTATAATTAATAACTAAAGGTGAATATGTTAAGAACTTAAAAATTTTTATAGCATCTGTTAAAAAGTATTTGTTTCATGGTGAATATATTAGTAAGTACATACATGTATTATGTAGAAAAAAATAGCTCCTCTGCTGTCTGGCTGTGTGGCCTTGGGCTAGTCTAGCAGGGTCCAGAGGACTCTGAGCATGACAGAATCTGTACCTCGTGGGCTGGGCAGGGGTTCCAGGGGTGCTGGAAAGCGGGGTGCTGTGGGGCCCTGCGGGACGCTGTGTCCCACGGGGTCTGTCTGGGTGTGGAGGCAGCTGACCAGCCAGCGGAGGTGGACCCGGCTCGGGGCTCGGACAAGCCTGTCGGTTCCCTGAGAATCCCTTGGCTAAATGCTGCCCTTCCCAAGCCCGCCCTCTCCCTGTGACCAGTTAAGCCATATCCAGGAGTCCTGGTGCCTTGCGACCCCACAGGGCCGCAGGACAGTCTGGCGGTTTCCCACACCTTTGCACTCATGCACCTCACGGGTGGGCGACAGGTAGATCAGACCCTCCTGGGGCTCCAGCGCTCCTGGCACTGCGGGGTCATAAATAGGGCCTGTGTCTGCACCCTCCTCCCTCCTGGACCTTGCAGACAGCAGCGAGCCCCAGGCACAGTTCTGCCCTTCTACCCAGGTCACGGGGATGCTCCCTGTGGCCCTGCCTCCTGGAGGGCCCCACTTACCACAGACAGAGGCACGAAGGACATGTTTTCCCCTTTTTGGTTCCACGGGTGGTGTCAGGTCGAGAGGCGGCTGGTCTTGGCAGTGGGATGTATGACCTGCCGGCCTCCACTTGCACCCTTTACTGGACCCCACAACTGTTAGCCCTGGGCCCCCCTCACCCCTCCCCTGCAGCAGCCACGGCCTCCTGATTCTCTGACCCATTCTTCAAGACACAACCAGAAAGCCAACGTGATCAGATGAGACCTTCCCTTAAAACCCTTCAGAGACCAACTTGCCACCCAAGTAAAGGCCCTCTGCCCCATCCAAAAAAAATATATGTATATGTCTGTGTGTGTGCATATATGTATGTGTATATATGTATGTATATGTATGTGTATCCATACATGTATATATATATACATACATATATATACACACACACATAAGTGTGCTCTATACTTTTTGTTGATCGAAATATCCAATCAAAGAAGGGTGACAACGTAGATTGGGTGGTTGTTGAGCAGTCTTTTGGTGGTGATAGTCTCCTTGGAATCTGTTTTAGAAACCAGGCAGAGTTATAGAAGCTTTTTGGACTATATTAAGATCAAACACTTAGTATTAATTTTTAAAAGATCAAGCATCGTTTATTGAGACCAACAAATAATTTTTACCTTCTTACTACTGTGGAACATAAAAATATTAATGGAGGAAATTTTTCTATTTTAAATGTCCCTCACTGCTGAACTGCTCATAGATACTATGTTTTTAAGGGAGTAGTGGAATTAATCATTAAATGCAAATTTACTACTTATATTTCCCAGAAAGTATATCATGGGAATAACAAATAATCTCCATTCTCTAAAATTATCCTCAAATTTATAATGCTATCAGGATGCAAGGTGAGTTAAGGTACAATTGCATTTTTAAAATTTTAAAAACTAAAACTGAATGTAGACAATTCAAAAATATTTTGAGGAGGCCTCCTCAGTGTTCTATGATTTTGACATGTGTGGTTATGTGGAGGCTCAGTGAACCCGCAGGGTAACACACTTCTACTTTTGGATGGAGGCGTGCAGGGAGAGAGGATGAAAAGGACAACACAGCTTTGATAGGAAGCCTGCTTTTGGGGAAGGGATGGTCCACCCAGGCTTCCTGGAGGGTGGGAGTTCTTCCTGCCCAATATTGCCCCTTGTTTTCCCAGAGGAGCTTAAAACCCCAGTGAAAAAGCCACAGTTCCTGGAAAGTGTTATGGATCTGATAGCATTACATTTTATAAGCTATTAATACCCAAATTCACCATGTCCAAAAAGGAGTTCCTTAATGACTAAGCCGCCTATGCACCACTAAACCAGCTTTGCCTGTCTATCAAAGTAAATGGCCCTGATATGGCTCCAATGACTGGAGGAACATCAGGTCCTTGGTCTCATGCTGATTTAGATAAAATGACACAGACACATGTGGAATGGTTTTAAGGAGCGGATAATTTAATAGGCAAGAAAGAAGAAAGAAAGAAGAAAACAGCTCCCCTGTACAGAGACAGAGGGAGGGCAGAAAAGTGGTCGGTTATATGGGAGGCTGAAGGAGGCACTATCGGATTTGCATAGGGCTGTAGGGTCCAGCCCTACTGGGTCTGTGGGTTTTTCTCCTCGTGTGCGGAGATAAGAGATCGTAGAAATAAAGACACAAGACAAAGAGATAGAAGAAAAGACAGCTGGGCCCGGGGGACCATTACCACCTAGATGTGGAGACTGGTAGTGGCCCCGAATGCCTGGTCGCTCTGTTATTTATTGTGTACAAGGCAAAGGGGCAGGGTAAGGAGTGTGAGTCATCTCCAATGATTGATAAGGTCATGTGAGTCACATGTCCACCAGACAGGGGGCCCTTCCCTTTCAGGTAGCTGAGGCAGAGAGAGAGAGGACAGCTTACATCATTATTTCTTCTATGCTCTTCTCAGAAAGATCAAAGACTTTAATACTTTCACTAATTCTGCTACTACTATCTAGAAGGTGGAGCCAGGTGTACAGAGCGGAACATGAAAGTAAAACAGGAGCGTGACCTCTGAAGCACAGCATCACAGGGAGACGTTTAGGCCTCCAGATGGCTGTGGGCGGGCTTGACTGATGTCAGGCCTTCCACAAGAGGTGGTGGAGCAGAGTCTTCTCTAACTCCTGCTAAGTAATGGGTGCCTTCCTGGGCACTGGTGCTACAGCTAGACCAAGGTCTGCTAAGTAACAGGTGCCTTCCTAGGCACTGGTATTACCACTAGACCAAGGAATCCTCTAGTGGCCCTGTCTAGGCGTGTTGTCTTCTGGTCACTTCCCACTATGTCCCTTCAGCTCCTATCTCTGTATGGCCTGGTTTTTCCTAGGTTATAACTGTAGAACAAAGATTATTATAATATTAGAATAAAGAGTAATGCTATAAACTAATGATTAGTAATATTCATATATAATCATATCTATATTCTATGTCTAATATAACTATTCTTATTTTAAGTATTTTCTTTATTATACTGGAACAGCTTGTGCTTTCAGTCTCTTGCCTCATCACCTGGGTGGCTTGCCGCCCACATAGGGCCCAGGGGATTGGTTTGACCAGGTGTGTCATTCATGAAGCCCACGAAAAACCTGGCCCTCCCACCTTACCCTTTTAATGTGCAAATGTGGGCCGCCATGATGTCCTGAACACATGGAGTTATCTGGAGGTGGCCATGACACTTGGCATACCTGGTGACAAGAAGAAGGCAGGAATCACCATATTGGGTGGACTCAGCTTCTAATGGCCTGTATTTGCATATCAATGCTTGCCAGCCTGGTTCTTTAATTTGCTTTTCTGTTAGAAAAGAAATGATTTGGCCAGGTGTGGTGGCTGATGCCTGTAATCCTAGCACTTTGGGAGGCCGAGGCGGGCGGATCAGCCTGGCTAACATGGTGAAACCCCATCTCTACTAAAAATACAAAAAAAAATAGCTGGGCTTAGTGACGGGCACCTATAATCCTAGCTACTCGGGAGGCTGAGACAGGAGAATCACTTGAACCAGGGAGGCAGAGGTTACAGTGAGCCCGGACTGCACCATTGCACTCCAGCCTGGGCGACAGAGTGAGACTCTGCCTCAAAAAGAAAAGAAAAGAAAAGGTCTGGGTTGCTTTTATTAAAAGAAAAAGCCTTACCGAGGATTCCTTTTACCCTTTCTATCTGCCTAAAAATTATTTCTTAGTAACTCCCCCGCGAAAAGAAGCAAACCTAACTGCTGTCAGGGGGTGTTGGATGACGATTCTTTCTGGCTACTTCCCGCTGAAAAGGGGTATTGTATGGGGAACAGCAGTTGTGCCTTCTCCTGAGGTTGATCTAAGGGTTCTTGGAAGAATGGCGTTTCCATGTGTAGGAAGTAAAGTTGAGGTTCCTTTTCAAAGACTTTCCTGGCCGGGTGCAGTGGCTCACGCCTGTAATCCCAGCACTTTGGGAGGCCGAGGCGGGCGGATCACGAGGTCAGGAGATCGAGACCATCCTGGCTAACACAGTGAAATCCTGTCTCTACTAAAAATACAAAAAATTAGCCAGGCGAGGTGGCGGGTGCCTGTAGTCCCAGCTACTCGGGAGGCTGAGGCAGGAGAATGGCGTGAACCCCAGGGGCGGAGCCTGCAGTGAGCCGAGATCATGCCACTGCACTCCAGCCTGGGCGACAGCGAGACTCCATCTCAAAAAAAAAAAAAAAAACTCCTCCCCGTCTAATTAGAAATAAATAGTAACTTCTCTTCTTAAAAGCAAAATTTATTCAAAGACCTGCGCTAACATTCTTAAATATCGGCCGTAATAAAGAAATCAATGTACTTTATGTTCTTAGCTCCCACAATTTAGCCTAAATATTTGCCCTGGCATGCTTATACTGGTCCAAGCAAGCATTAGGTCATAGCCTGTTCCTCTTCCTTATTTAAAAGTGTTTTTACCTTTCTCAGCATTCCACAAGTTACTTCCTCCTTCCTTTGTTCTCCTCTGCCTTTGCCGCTTTTAAACAGTTCTAAGTTGCTAGCCAGTCGGGACAAATACAGAATGTGAGGTCCCATTCCAGCCATTGGAAACTGGACACAGCAGTAGGGTGGACGTGTCAGGTTATAAATGGCCCTGTCTCCTTTGCTCGGTGTACTGTCATGGCAAAACTGCTGGCGAGTGTACCCTTTCTGCAGGTAGTAAAAATGGCCTTACTAAATAAATTAAATTGATGCTCAAGTGCTATTTCTTTACGGCACCAAAGAACAAGCATTTCAAACACGTGCGGCTTTGCTCGCAGCACCGTTTGGAGTTTGATTGCTTCTAGGTGAAAAGTAAATTTTATAAGAAAATTTAAAATATAGGGTTAGAATATGAGTATTAAGATTACCGTCGTTATTGGGGGTCCTATAGACCCTGAGTTTGATACCTATTAGTTACACCAGTGGATTGCAATACCGGTATGTCACTGTATGTTACCAGAAGCGTTAATATAAAAGAAACATTTTCCTTGAGAAAACCATACATTTCCCCTTTGACTTGCCATTAGAGAACAACTTTAAGCTTAGGCCATTTTCCTAACTTGCAATATGCTTGGGAGAAATACATTACTGGGTGGCTAAAATAACTTTAGTGTTAATCTTGACAATTCCTTTCCTTTAATTATTGATTTCACAACTTTCACAGACCCTCTTACAACATACTTAAACTTTCTGACTTGCCCTAAACATTCATCCTTTAAACAAACAGTCATTTCCTTTTAGGACAAGTATTTACCATAGAAAATCCTTTCTTTTTTTTTTTTTTTTTTTTTTTTTTTGAGACGGAGTCTCGCTCTGTCGCCCAGGCTGGAGTGCAGTGGCGCTATCTTGGCTCACTGCAAGCTCTGCCTCCCGGGTTCAAGCCATTCTCCTGCCTCAGCCTCCCGAGTAGCTGGGACTACAGGCGCCCGCCACCACGCCCGGCTAATTTTTTTGTATTTTTAGTAGAGACGGAGTTTCACCGTGGTCTCGATCTCCTGACCTCGTGATCCGCCCGCCTCGGCCTCCCAAAGTGCTGGGATTACAAGCCTGAGCCACTGCGCCCGGCCCAGAAAATCCTTTCTTACATAAAATCTCTTTCTTTATAATCTTCTCTTCATAGCTTAGAGCACATTATATTACCAACCTTCAGTAAAAGTCCTATTAAGCTTAATGATAGTAAAACTTTCATCCTTGCTTCTTATCCATAACTATTACTCCTGCTATAAGCAACAAAATTTTGACTAAATCTTTCCTGCAACTATCAGTCCTGTTATAAGGTTGATAATTAGGCAAAATATTACAGCAATTAGAAATTTACAACCAGAATTCCACATTGTGGGTGCTACAGTGTGTAGTTCTATTATAAATAGTAGCGTGACTATAACAATTCTTAGAAGAGTGGCATAGTAAATAATTTCCATTTAAAACTTTACTTACCAAGATATAACATTTCTCTTTGGGGATCTACAAAGTTACAAATGCGATTCTATGAATAATTAAAATCTCCCTGCAAATATGCTTTAAAAAGAAGTTTTAATATTTGGTGGTGAACTTTGAGAGTAAAGGGTAGAAATAGCAAAAAGTATCTGGTGAGACAGGAGTGGGACTGAGTAAGATGAGCAGCCCTCACTCAGTTACTTATCTTTTATGATTTTCAGCTTAAGATCTTCTCTTTCTCCGCACTGATATTCAGGATATCTCTCTGGGCTGTTAGGGGCTGCTCCCTCAGCTCTTCAGGCTTTGACTTGCGTGTGATGTATTATTTAGAAATCAATTCCCGTAACTTTTACTGCCGAGGGGGTTGAAAGAAGAACAGTGTAGGGGCCTTCCCAGCTTGGCTTAGGGAAGGAGACAGAGATGAGAATTTGTATTAATACCAAATTTCCTGGGTTAAATAAAGGTGGTCCTATTTTATTTCTGCAGGGGAATACTGAGGTTTAATTTCTTTTTTGGAGCCTTCCTAGATTAGAAGGGCTTGCAGTGCATTAATGCCTTAAAGCTTCCTTGCCTCTGACTTAGCTTTGCCTGATTAACTATTCTATTTCCTTTGGCTACCTTTTCTGTTTCCTTTTGATGTCCCCTATAATGCATGACTGCTATTTTTTTGTGGAAGAAAAACTGAGGATAATAATCTGCTAATTTCCTGGCAATATTTTATAGGAGATTCATTAGTGGTAAGAAAATGTCTTTCCTTTTGAATCACAGCATGAGCATGAAGAGCTAAGAAAGCATACTTGGAATTAGTATAAATGGTAGCTACCTTCCCCTTGCTTAATTTAAGTGTTCTTGTAAGAGCTATTAGCTCAGCTAATTCAGCATTTGTGCCTGGGGAGAGAGGTTAGAGTGACCACTGCTTATCCTGCCTTATGTACTTCTTGCTTTAGTAGCTGTTTGTTAGCTAAGAGCTCCCCCTAGAGGACAGTAATCCTGACACATTATGCGAAGTGTAAACAGTTAAATTATTTCCTAGGGTTAACTTGGAGGCTTTTCTGACTAGTAGAGTTATTATGACTTGGAAGCATGTGTAAATAGGTCCTCCTAACTACAACTATGGTTGAGAAAAATATTGGATAAGAGTTTTTCCTGAGACACCCCTTACGGTCGTACTATAGGAAGAGGAGAGGCCTGGATTAGAGAGGAGAAAAGAGAGAGACTGGCTCTAACGTTTAGAAGGAGGTCTACTTTCCTTCCTTTAATTTCCAGAATTAGCCGGGGCTCCTGTGCTATAATGGCAGTTTGAGCCGCTGAAGCCAGGGTTTGAGCCCCAGGACCCATCAGTCCTGCGGGACCATCTGTGAGACTGGTCCTGAACCCAATGACCTCCATCTCTGGGGCAGTTCCATTTTCAGTGGTCTCTACCACAGGCTGGACAGGGTTGAGGTGGCTCTGTCTTGCTTCCTGGGGATTCCTTTTGAAAGTGCCCTGGGCTGCTGCACCAGTAGCAACTAGCGAACGCACCTTGGGGATCCTGGATTTTGCAAACCTGCAAAGCAGCCGCTGGAGCCTCTGTCCTTCTCTTGAGCTTTCTCTCTTTCTTTTGGGCCTCCTCCTGATTCCTATTACAAAAGACCAAAGTGGCCACCTTCAGGAGGTTCTCTAAGGCGCTATCTGGTCTTATAGCCTGCTTTCGTAGTTTCCTTTTAATATTGGGAGCTGCCTGTGTAATAAATATGTCCTTTAGAATGAGCTGTCCATCGACTGAATCAGGGTACAAAGAGGTGTACTTTATTAGTGCCTCTCTTAGCCTTTCTGTAAAAGCTACAGGATTCTCATCTGGCTTTTGGTTTATCTTAGACAGTTTAGAGTAATTGAGAGGTTTGGCCCTGGTCTTTCATAGGCCCTTTAGTATACATCTTAAAATGTGCCTCCTTTTCCATTAATCTGAGTTACTGGGGTCCCAATCAGGGTTGTTAACCAGAACTGCTTCCCTTCCTAGTGGGAATGGAGTCTTCACGATTTTTTCGCTTTCCCTATCTGCGTTCTTCCCTTTTGGTATATTATAGGAGATATACTGCTAATCCCCAAAATCTGTGCTGCTTGCAGAACTGCCTGCTTTTCAGCTGCTGTGAAGGTATGGTTTAGGAGCAGCATAACATCCCTCCATGTGAGGTGAAACACCTGAGTTAAATTTTAGAACGCTTCTACATACCTATCAGCGTTGTTAGAAAATCGGCCTAAGTTTCGCTTTATTTGCTTAAGGTCCTGTAATGAGAAGGGAACTCGAAGGGGCCCAAAATAAGGGGGATCCTCAGATGGTTCCCCTGGAAGTTGCTTTTCTAATTTGGGGGAACTATTCTCCCTGGGCCTGCCCGATATGATTGCTAAAAGACCTGGGTTGATCTTACAATGCTTGCATAGGTTTAGTAAAAACACCATGCCCTTGTGTAAAAGAAAATGAGTCACTTTTTTCTTCAAAGTCCTGAGGTTAAGGAAGTTCCCGTGTTTCAGAGTGCACTCCAGCGGGTGCAAGCCAAAGATAATCTGTTTCCCATCTAGAAAAAGAAGCAAGAATAAAAGCGTCCTTTTCGTCTCCTTCCTTTCCGTATGACCCAGGCTGGAGGAGACAGCGCATCCTCCCACTGTCTTCCCTCCCTGCTTCCTGGGTCCTGGCACCATGTTAAATGTGCCACCCATGGCTGTAGGCGTGGTCCTCCAAGCCATGGAACTGGATGAACTAAGTGATGGGACGAACCACACTTTACCCATGCAGCTTCAGCTTATCCACCTTGTGTGATTCCCCTTTGACTTCCTAAATCTGTGTGATCCCCCTGGCTCCCTGAAAAATGGATCTAGGGAGAGACTGTGTCGCCTTAGGGCAAGGCTCCTTTAAGGGAGGCAGTGTGCTAGATTGCCTGCTACTATGGCCCGTACTAAAGCATTTACCCTTAGAAAAATGGTTCCGGTTAACTTCTGGACGTAAAATCCCCTTACTTATTAAGTATTTTAATCAGAGACAGAATAGGTTCCTTAAAAGAACATAGGAACTAAATGTCCATTTTTCTGCTGATGGGTCAATATCGTGACAAAATTTGGCGCAGAAGACATCTTACTCCTAACTGCAAAAGGCAGAAATTTCCCGTTTACAGAAATAGCTTAGAGCCTAGCTTCCAGTAGAAAAGACACAAAAAGGAAAAGTTGGAAAGCTGTAATATACTGCAGAGAACCAGCAATGTGTCTTATGGAGAGGATTTTTTCTTTTCTTTTTTTTTCTTTTTTTTTGAGACAGAGTTTCGCTTTTGTTGCCCAGGCTGGTGTGCAATGGCGCCATCTTGGCTCACCGCAAACTCCGCCTCCCAGATTCAAGCGATTCTCCTGCCTCAGCCTCCTGAGTAGCTGGGATTACAGGCGTGTGCCACTACGCTTGGCTAATTTTGTATTTTTAGTAGAGACGGGGTTTCTCCGTGTTGGTCAGGCTGGTTTCGAACTCCCTACCTCATGTGATCCGCCCGCCACGGCCTCCCAAAGTGCTGGGATTACAGGTGTGAGCCACTTCACCCGGCCAGAATTTCTATTTCCACTAGGTGGCGCTATTGTCTTAGGAATACCGTGTCTTAGCCAGGCGCGGTGGCTCACGCTTGTAATCCCAGCACTTTGGGCGGCCGAGGCGGGCGGATCACGAGGTCAGGAGACCGAAACCACAGTGAAACCCCCGTCTCTACTAAAAATACAAAAAAAAATTAGCCGGGCGTGGTGGCGGGCGCGTGTAGTCCCAGCTACTCGGAGAGGCTGAGGCAGGAGAATGGCGTGAACCCGGGAGGCGGAGCTTGCAGTGAGCCAAGATTGCGCCACTGCACTCCAGCCTGGGCGACAGAACGAGACTCCGTCTCAAAAAAAAAAAAAAAACAAAGGAATACCATGTCTTACCAGAGAATTAGTAGTAAGTAACCTCACCACGTGGTGGGAAGGTGGTGGTGTGGTGGGGGAGGTGGCATCGGGGGGATGGCGTGGAGGGGTGGGAATCTCTGTTCCTAGAAGATTGCAAGGGCATTTTCCTGAGCTATATCCCCAGTGCTACAGCATTTCCTCATTTTGCCTAATAGCATTACTTCCTTAGGCTGTAAAAATTCCTGCACATTCTACACACACACACAGAGAGTAAGAGACCACGGATAGAAAGAGAAAGAAAGTTTGGCGACAGAATAGTAGGAAGAGAGCCTTGAGATTAAAGAACAGATTTGAGTTTGAGATTTGCTCCACTCTGTACTCACCAATCCGTTGAATGAATTCCCGGCCAATGCACCAAAATGATATGGCTCCGATGACTGGAGGAACACCAGAGTCCTTGGTCTCATGCTGATTTGGATGAACCGACATGGACACAAGTCTGGAGTGGTTTTAAGGAGCAGAGAATTTAATAGGCAAGAAAGAAGAAAGGAAGAAGAAAACAGCTCCCCCATACAGAGACAGAGGGAGGGGGCATCCAAGCAAAGAGAAACCCTGTGTGTGGCAGAAAAGTGGCTGGTTATATGGGAGGCATTAGGAGGCGGTGTCTGATTTGTATAGGGCCCAAGGGATTGGTTTGAACAGGTGTGTCATTCACGTAGCTGGCAAAAAACCTGGCCGTCCCAACTTAGCCCTTTAGTGTGCACATGCGGGCCTGTCATGATGTCCCGAACATGTGGAGTTATCTGGAGGTGCCCATGACACTTGGCACACCGGGTGACAAGAAGAAGAAGGTGTGAATTGCCATATTGGGTGGACCCAGTTTCTAATGGCGTGCATTTTCATATCAAAGCTTGCCGGCCTGGCCCTCTTTAAGTGCCTTTCTGTTAGAAAAGAAATAGTTTGGAGGTTGCTTTCATTAAAAGAAAAACGCTTACTGAAAAATCCTTTTACCTTCTCTATCTGCCTGAAAATTATTTCTTAATAACTCCTGTATCAGCGCCACCATCCACCCAGAGTCACTCAGGCCAAAACCCTAGAGGTCCACCCTCGATTCCCTTCTCCCGTTTAACTCACATCCAATCCACCATGAAGTCTTGTCGAGACAACTTCTAAAGCATTTCCCAAATGGATGCAGCTTCCTCCCTATCCACCGTGTCCAGCCTGGTGAAAGCTACCATCACCTCCTGCCTGGAGTACTACAGCAGCCTCTTGCTTGGCCTTCATATTTGTATTCTCTTCCCCTTTCGGGTGTTCTCCATAGACCATCTGGAGTTATCTTTTTAATCTGAGTTGATCACATCACCCTCCTGGTTAAAACCTTCCAAGGGCTGTCCATCCGATTTGCAATGAAATCCAGACCCCTCTGCCTAGAAGCTGCACAGGGCCTGGGTCCTGCGGACCTTGCCAGTGCCTGCCCTTGCCTCCCTCACCCTTCCCGGCAGTAGGCTTCAGCCATGGTTGCCTTTGTGTCTGTCCCCTAAGTTTGTTCCTGCCTTCGAGACTTGTATAAGCTTCCTCTTCTGCAACACATGCTCCTCAAAGACAGTTAATTTCTTTTAATTGCCTGAGTTTAGCCTAAACATCATCTCTTTAGGCCCAAACTAGACATCCTCCCATCATTCACCTATCACAACTCCCTGTTATATTTTCAATACATTATGTACAAGGTGATCTAAAAAGTTTTCATGTATTTCTGTACTTGTATAGGAATGGCCAGTGATGACAGGCTCATCTTGACCAGTGATGAGAGGTTCCAGTTCTTCTTAGTCAGGAACCCAGGTAAGGATCTGGATTAATTTCCTTTCTTATCAGATGTGCCATGGAGCTTTTTCCCAGTCATTTTGGATCAAGCAAAGTCCTATTCCCAGATGCTTCGTGAACATTCCTGTCCTGCATGCAATACCATCCTGGCCCTCATGCCTCTAAACCAGGCATTATCTCCATCTGACTCTGCCATCTTGCTTTTTGTACTGTTTTGGTCTGTAGACCTCTAAGGGGATGGGCACCAAGGCAGAGGTCACTTGGCTTAGGTAATATCCTTGGGACCACTCTCCTTAGTAGCCCTGGAACTAGCCTTGCTAGGGTAAAATCCTAGGAGGGGCAAGTAGTTGTCCTCCAAAGCCACCCACTTTTAGTCTTTTTGCAAAACCTTCTAGTCATATTCTTGATTTCTTCTAGACATGTTTTGTGATCAGTAAGTGTTGACTGAAGGTCTTGGTCAAAGGGGAAAATTTAGAGGTCAAGTCTATATAAGGGGGAAAGGGAAAGGCATCAAGAATATGCCAGTTAACACAATTTCTATTTAAGGATCTAGAATGGTACATTTAGGAGAAACAGCACAGGCTTCTAAACATGGTAGGACAAGAGAGTCAAACAAGAAGAAAACCCAGGCTGTTCAGTGGTGGGTTTGTCTTTGTCCAATATTAAGATTGAGAGCTGCTGACCAAGCTGAGGAAAAGCTAGACTGAGCTGCCTGGCATGTTCTCCCCTGGACGGCCTGGCAGAAGACACCCTCTGTGCTATGGCATTGCAAGGAAAAGACAGTGGGTAATTAAAGCCTGTGGTCCTCTGGAGCTCAGCCACCTTGTGGTTCCCCTGGTTCCCTTTGGGGAAGATTGGGGAACATGGGGGAGGGAGGGATTTGTACCACAGAAATGAATGGCTGGTAGGAAGGGGAGATTTTGAGTGAAGCATAAAAAGTTATTTGGAGCCGTGGGTTGGAGACAGCCTCTAAGCATGGGGACCTCCTGCTCCTGCTTTTAATCAGACCAAGAGGGTAAGTAATAGATCCAGAGTTACATCCACATTGTCTCATGTGGCCTCCTCATTGTCATTGCTGCTTAAACAAAATGGGCATAGGGAGAGAGAAATGTTCATCCTCCTTGTGCCTCCGGGAGGGTGTCAGGGTGGAGTGATCTTGGCAGCCTGTGGCTTCGTCACTGCCTCCCATGGGAGGACTGGGCCTGCCCAGAGCACAGAATAGTAGTGGGTTGATACTATGCCTTTTTCGTTTTATTTTTAGTCTCCAAACACAGGTAGATCACTCTAAGTTGCTTATAAAATGCTATATCAGCTACTACTAGTTAAATGAGTTACTGTTTGTCAAGAGCTTAGAACAGCACCTGGCACTGTACCTATTAATTTAGTAGCAATTGTCACCATGATTGCAGCTGTGGTGTTTCAGCTACTGACTTCTGGCAGCCTGTGTAGATAGTCAGCTCTCAGTGTTACTCCGGGGAATCAGGGCAATGCTCATCAGCTCAATTTGCCTGATGGGCTTAAAAGACAGGAAAGGGAAAAGGTTGAGGGAACCGCTCCACATGCGGTTATTTGTTCTGACCAAATATCCGACAGTGGTGCCTTCTGAAAATGAAATATGCTCCAATGGCCTCACATACACATGCATGTGTTGCATAATGTGTGTGAAGTGTACCTCTGTTACTGAAACAGGATCCTACTTATTGACAATGGTGAAAGAAACACGAAGGCGGTATTTATTGGGTCGGCTATGAGGTCATCAGATCACTTAGAGCCATCTCTGAGCCACCTACTACCTGGCCCCATTGATGGCGGGGGGGTCCCATATGATTCCACTTGGATTCAGAGACTAGGTTGATAAGCCTTCACAGTCAGGTCTCCTACTGAAATAGAATACTTGTTTTCTAGTCACAACCCTGCTAACCGAAACAGGATCCAGTCCAGACAGGATTAAGTTAAAAAAAAACAACAAAACCAGCAGATGGTGACAAAATGATCGCCAGCTGACCTCATTGCTCATTTGCATTAGACACTCCCACCAAGCGCCATGACAGTTTACAAATGCCATGACAACAACTCGGAAATTACCACTCCTTTCCATGGCAACAACCTGGAAGTTACTGCCCTTTTCCCAGAAAGCTCTCAATAACCTGCCCCCTCAATTTGCATTGACCCATCCTTTAACTTGCATATTATTAAAAGTGGGCTTTAGAGAGTATAAATATAGTTGCTGAGAGTCCGTACACTGCCCACTCTAGGTGCACTGCTTATGAGTTAGCCCTACTCTGCAAGGAGCGGTACCAGTCAATAAAGGATTGCTAACACAATCAGCTCACCCTTAAATTCTTTCCCAGGCAAAGCAAAAATCCCTCCAGGGCTAAGCCCCAGTTTTGGATCTTGCCTGTCCTGTATCACTACCATCATCCTGGAACACAAGGAAAGGAAAGCCAAGGCCCTCCTGGGGACATATGGCTCCCTCCGCACACCCACCCTCACACGTCCTCGGACACAATCACTGTCCGCCTGTTCCTTGGCCCATAGATGTTCGCGAACCCCGTGAGTGAAGCTAGACCACTGGATTACTGGCAAGAGGGATTTAAGCCTAGGTGCCTAAGAGTAAGATCCTGTATGTTAGGTTGCCTGTCTCTGAACCACTTCACTTGTAAGGACAGGCTTGCTTTCTCTCTCTCTACTCAAACCTTTGCTCCTTTACTGTTTGTCCCCGCTCTGCTCTTGAGAGTCTCATATCAATCTGCTCCTGGGGCCTCTTACTTCTCTTGACAGTGTTCTTCCCTGTTTGCAGAATCCCCTTAACCTGCAGACCAGTGTGAGCTGGCTCTCTCCCCGCACTGCCTCAGCCCCGCAGCCTGACTGCCAGCAGAGTCTCACTCTGGTTGCACAGCCTCAGATGCCTGCTGTTCTGGGCAGACACCTGCCCAGGTTGCCACCAGCCTGCCTTGGCGCTCTGAGGGGTTCTGGGACCCAGGTCCCCTGTCTGGAGACTTGTCTAACCCTCTTTAATTCCAGGGGTTTCAGTCAGGCTTCTACTGGAAGCAGAGTCCCAGCTGTGTGTCAAAGAGGCTTCTTCTGCCACCTACCAGTGCCTGTTGGAAAGGCCAGATTCCCCCCAGGGACCCCTAAGTAAATGCCAGAGCATCTTTTGGGTCATTTCAACCTTTGATGAAGGCTGCTGGTGGGGATAGGTGGGCATGGATTACTATCAGAAGGTGTTCTCTTTCTCTCCCCTCTCCTCTTTTATTTGACGTAACTAGCAGGGTTTTCCCCTGCCCCCACGTGATTTAGAACAGCACACTCACTTTTCAGAATGGCATTGGTCCGCTGCTTCTGAAATAAACATTGAGCCATCCTGACCAGCTCCTTTGGTGGGAAAAACAATTTCACATGCATGGCATGATCTAGCCACACAACCCTTTTCTGAACCACGTGGAGTGAAGTCCTAGGGGTTCGTGTTGATGAGTCCTGAGGGGGTGAACTTTCCTCCTCCTTTGGCCCCCAAGGACCACAATGGTCCACAATGGCCGCTCTGGGCATTCCTTGGGAGCCAGAGACAGAATCTGCACAAAAACAAAAGCACCTGGAAGGCAAAGGGGTGACAGGAACATTTCACTTTGTATCAAGATGTGAGAGCAGAGTTTCATTTTTGTTTTCCAAAACAGATACTTTGTCTCCATACACCTAAATTATGAACCAGCCTATTCTCTTCTAAAAGAAGAATAGATACTTGATGTTATCAGAGCTGCCAAGTCTTGATTTTTTAAAAATCTTAATTTTATTGAGGGACATTACATTTATTTTGTTGGGGAGCCATTCTAGTCTGCTTTTGTTTTCTTTGCCTGCTTTCATACCTTCTCGAAATACACCATGCGGGTTCATACCTCTGGGCCTGGGCTCATGCTCTTCCCGGTCCTGGGGCACCCCCTGCTCCTGAAGTGCCTCACCCACTCAGCAGCCAAATTCCCACTCATCCTCCAAGACTCAGCGCAGACATACCTTTCTCAGGAAGGTCTCCTCCTCCCCTTTCCAAGGGGACAATTCCCCTCCCCACTGACCTATATCCCATGCATACATCTCCTTTCCCCCTACCCATGTATCGATCAAAATTTCAGCTGTGTCTCTCTTTCCTTCTACACAGTAAGCTTTTTGGGAATAGTTGGTGCATTTTAATCATGGTTGCATTGCTCTCAGTCATCACAAACCTTGACACGTCATTGATGCTTAAGTTGGCATTGTTTACCCCTGTGCTGTCCTCTTTACGTTATCTCATTCTAGAGACTTTCCTTGCTTGAGAAGAAGCTACATGTCCTTGAGCACACCTGCATGACATTTTCTTACTGTTTTAGAATTTTTATTTTTGAGACAGGGTCTCACTCTGTCACCCAGGCTGGAGTGCAGTGGTAGGATCATAGTTCATGACAACCTTGACTTCCTGTGCTCAAGAGATCCTCCTGCCTTAGCCTCCCAAGTAGCTAGGGCTACAGGCACATGCCACCACACCTGTCTATTTAAAAAAAAAATTTGTAGAGATGGGGTCTTGCTATGTTGCCCAGGCTGGTCTCCAACTTTTCGCCTCAGGCAGTCCTCCCGCCTCAGATTTCCTTATTTTTATAGTGGTTAATGTGTGAGGCTGCTCAACACATTTAGTTTTGTAATGCCTGCTCTGTTGTCTGGATCAGCAGTTAAACTTTTTGGTCTCAGACCCCCTTAATAATCTTTTTTATTTTGAGACAGGGTTTTGCTCTGTTGCCCAGGCTGGAGTGTAGTGGTGCGCTCATAGTGATCATAGCTCACTGCAGCCTTGAACTCCCAGGCTCAAGTGATCCTCCCACCTCAGCCTCCCGAGTAACTGGAACTACAGGTGCACACCACTATGCTTGGCTAATTTTTAAATGTTTTGTAGAGACAGGGTCTCGCTATGTTACCCAGGCTGGTCTCAAGCTCCTGGGTTCAAGCAGTCCTCCTGCCTCAGCTCCCAAAGTGCTGAGATTAGAGATATGAGCCACCACATGTGGCCCATAGGTGGAACTGCCCAGGGAGAAGGATTAGGAGAGTGAGGAGTCCATACAGCACCCCTGACCTCGGCTGCCCCTGCCCTCTTCTCAGACTAACACTTCCATCACAGGCATCTATACTCTGGCAGAGGCTATGTTTCCCCTCTGCCACCAGGAGGCTCCTTGAGGGCAGTGTGTGCAGATGTGCTTTGTCTTGTAGTTGGATGATGATCATTCCTGGGCTGTGGGACCCTAGAGCCATTCAGACCAAGGTATACATCTCTTCCAGTTCTGCATGTGGCCTCTGGCAAAGAGTGATTAACTGTTCTGTTATAAATAAAGTTGCAGTGCCACCAAAGAAATAGCACTTGAATATAAAATTTTTTTCTTAATTCTCAGCAAGGCAAGTTACTTCTACAGAAGGGTGCGCCCTCACAGATGGAGCAATGGTGAGCGCACACTTGGACAAGGGAAGGGAAGTGGTTCTTATCCCGGACACACGTGGCCCCTGCTGCTGTGTGCTTCCCCTATTGGCTAGGGTTAGACCACCCAGGCTAAAGTAATTCTGCTTGGCTAATTTAAAGAGAGTGATGGGGTGAGTGGTTTGGCAAGAAAAATGGTTATGCAGAGTGGAGAATGAGTTAGGGTGGAGCAGGTGGCAGGTTATCGGAATGAGTCAGGGTGGAGCAGGTAATCGGAATGAGTCAGGGTGTAGCAGATGATTGAAAAAGATTGCTTTATGAGGAAGTTAAGTTTAAAAGTAGAAGGCAAAGAATTGAACATACCAACATATTGATTCTTTGGAAGGAAATTTAGAACTCATATCTAACAGTTCCGTGGCTCATCCCCAAAACAAGTCTCCAGGCTTCTGAGATTCAGCTTTGGTCATTAAGTGATTCTCTTCTACCAAGAGGGCAGGAACTCATCTCAGCCTCCAACCCCATCCAAGATGCACCTTCCCAGTGATGGAGGGGAAGAGCTCTCTAGAGTGTGCAAGGCACACTCTACAAGGACAAGGCAAGAAGGGATGAGTTCTTAGTCTGCAAAGTCTCTGGCTTGTGTGTTGGGGTGGAGTTTCCAGAGCACAGTTTTCCCTGCAGCTATGAGTGAACCATAGGAAGGTGGGCAGAAGTTGTGGAAGCAACTTTGGAAAGTCCCTGGTGGGTCACAGGTCTGGAACAGAAAACAAGTGCACCAAGGGAAACTGGGAGAGACACCTCATAGGCAGCAGTTAACCAAGAAAATAGATAGCAGATTAACCCAGTGTCAGGAAGATAAGTACAAAAGTGTGTGAACAGTTAGATAGGCAGATGGCACGGATATTTAGTCTAAAGGTGGACTAGCAGACAGCTGGTCAGTCAATTGACTGGGATGATGAGTTGGGTTATAATAACAAAGGTGATTGCCTAAGCTATCCCAGAAGGAGGTTTAGGACACCATCTGAGGACCAGGTCAGACTTTGGGGCCAGTATCCCCAATCCTTCCCCATTTTCATCTCATTTTTCCTGCCTTGCCCCTTTACCCCAACACTATATCTTCAATTCTGCCCAGGTCACAGTTCGTAAGATGTGCTCAGGGTACAAGAAATGGGTTCTAGCAAACTGTTTAGAAACTTGAGGTACTCATACCCCAAGTCACACTTAGTTTCCAAACGTCATCATTGCCCCAAAAGAGAACTCCTGGGCTCTGACCAGGAATCCTTCTTTCCTCATTCCCCAACCTGAAGCATGGGCTCCTCACCATTGTCCTCTGGTAATTGGTGATGATATTTGTCACCTTCTAGCACAGTGGAGTTGACATCTTGTTCTTTAAGGTGTCTTTGTTTTGACCTCTAGTAACTTGAAGGTTCCTCCAAAATTGCTTTCCAACAAATATAGAAGAGAGGGAATTCAAGAAGAAAGGAAGGCTAAAGGGGAGAGAATAAAGAGAATGATGATCCCTCATGGAGAAAAGACGAGAAGCTGATCTAGGGAGAGGATTAAAGCTGGACCATGGCTTCAGGGGAGCAGGAGGTATGGGTCAGTCTCGGGACAGGTGACCAGACCTGGAGCTGGGAATGCATTGGACCAAGGAGTGCTCTGCTGACAGGACTTCCTCCTAGGTATGTGCCCAGCCAGCTACCTTGATGGAGGTGGTCTACCTGTTACCAACAGAAGGTATCTGAGTTATTAGCGGTGAACCCATCTGGGTCTGCAGCAACTTCAATTCTTGCCTCCTCAGAAGAATTTGATGGAGGGACATAAAGCAGAAATAGAGACAAGGAAAGTTTCAGAGAAGGAGTGGAAGTTTATTAAAAAGTCTTTAGAACAGGAAAGAAAGGAAAGAACACTTGGAAGAGATCCAAGTGGGCAATTTGGAGAACAAGTGCAAAAGCAGTGATTGACCATGAGCCTAGGACTTCACAGGCTCACCTCTTTCCCATGATTCTTCCCTTAGGGTGGGCTGCCCGCACGCACAGTGAAATCCTTACCCTTTGGAATTGAGCATGTGCAGTGTGTTTAGGAAGTCATATGCATGCCCATCTGAGGCTTTCTTCCCGTTTCCAGTGGAGTGTACCCAGGAGGTCATACTTCACCATTTTGTCTCTTAACTTGCATGCCTAGGAGGTTGCTTTTCCCAGGATCTGCATTCAATTAACACTTTAAGGTTAACAGCTGTGGATCCTCAGGAGGTTGTCTCTCCCTGGCGCCCTGGCCCTGCTGCTGAATTATCATTTTTAAAGAGGCAGTGTAATAATTGTCGAACCATCACATTCCTAGTGAATGGTGGAGAAGAACCCTCTTCTGCCCTGCTCATGCCTCTCTAACTACCTGTAACATACCCTGGCTGGAGCCAGGAAGGTGTCTGAGATGCCCTTATTTTAGCAGCAACTTGTAGTGCCTCCATAACGTTGCCAGTGTTCCTTCTGGAGAGATATCCTTTTCATTGTCTTCTGAGGAACCTAGAAGAACTGTAAATGTCCCTGTAGGGAATAAAGAGGGAGGGGAATGTTTCTCTCCTGCTGGAGGTGGGAGTTTCATTGGAGGTGTTTTATCATGGTGTGGTGAAAACATCAGAAAACTTGAGTTTGGCTTCTGACACAGACTCTGCCCCTCACTACCAACTATCCTCAGGCAACTTGCTTAACTCCTGGGGCGTGTATTTCTTCACATGCAAAATAAGTTCAATAAAAATTAACATGAGAATCAGGAGATGAAATCTGTGCTAATAGATATCAACTTTCAGGATCTCAGCCTGTTCTTTGGGCTACATCTTTTCACTTGAGGTCATAAGTGCATCTTATGGGTAGTAGAAAGTTGTAGGGGTGAGGGGTGCTTGTCCACAGGTCTATGAATAATTGATTACCACTAACTACAAACTCCTATCACAGTCACATGTACCTTTTGTTTAGTTAATAGTGATAGAAAAGAAAAAAACACAGCAAATTAATTTAGGCAGGGCTCTGTTTACAACCAGTCACATTTTTCTCCCATTTTAACATCAGATAGGTCTGAGAGTGGTCTCTCTGAGCGGTCTCAGAAACTGCCCATGGGATTTCCTATCCAGGGCAAGAAGCTGGGATAGGTGGCCTCTTCTGGTCCCTTCAAGCCCTCTAAGGTAACTTAAGGCTGCACCTCTTAGGTAAACAGGAGAGTTCCCTGCTCCCCTGCCAACCCCGTGCAGGATATGCCACACAGGTGTGGCTTGTCTGGCAGCCTCTCAAACCCCTTACAGGAGGGAGAGCACACAGACGGGCAGGTGTAGGAGCTGAGGTGAGTGCTTTTGGGATTTGGCCCCATGGTGGCATCTAGGGGTGTGTGCCTACGACTCTCAAAGTCCCAGTGGGCATGCTACAGTGCTCTTTTAGCTCTAGTGTCCATAGACGGCTTAAGTGTTAACCAGCTCAGTGTCCTCTTGATACCCGGGTTCTTGTCTGGCATCCAGGAAGAATCAGGTCACACATGGACTTGAAGGATGGTGAATACAGGGATTTTATTGGGTGATGAAGGTGGCACACAGAGGGAAGGATGGGGAGCTGGAAAGGGGATGGAGTGGGATGATGATCTTCTCCTGGAGTTTGGCTGTCCCATGGCAGATCTCTCTGACTGTCCCCAGCCGAACTCCTCTCAACATTCGGATGCTCCTTCTTTTCTCCCCTTCTCCGCTGTGTCGCTCTTCTGCTCCCCTGCTCTTTTGTTCGTCCGCTTGTCTGCTTGTGAAGCCTGGGGTTTGGGGTTTGTATGGGTACAGGATAGGGGGGTGTGGCAGGCCAAAAGGCAACATTTGGCTTGAAAGCAGGAATGCCTGTTCCATTTAGGGCTGTGGGCTTCCAGGCTTGGGGTTGAGCCTTTGCTGGGGAACTACCCTCTTCTACCCAGTATTTCCCTGTCTCCTGTCTGTATCATTAGGACTGTAATGTGCAGGGCAGCTGTGTGGACTGGAAGCATCTTGTTTCACAATCCTAGGAAGAAGGTCTGCTGTCTTCTGGGCCTCTTCCCAGGACCTCTGCCTCTCCAGGTTTGGCTTCCCAGTCCCTCACCAAAACATTAGGTTCATCAACTCCCCGTTGTGGCTTCAGTTGGAGGTGGAGGATGGAGGTGAGGGAAGGTGCCTTCCAGCGTGGGTGTGGGGGCGGAAGGCAGAAGGGGATGATAACCCTCAGACAGGACAGAAGAAGGGGTAAGCCAGTTCAGAGGTGGGTGCTGCCCTCACTTCTGCTCTGTCCCCCACCTCCCTAAAGTGAATGGACTCACCCCCTTTGCCCTTGCCAACCTGAACAATGAAAGTGCCATTCACCTAGTTGTGAGGTGGGCTTTTTGTGCATACATGAGAACGGGCTGCCCAGCCACCACCCCAGGGTGCACAGAGGAGGTGGGGCATAGCCTGCTGTCTGGGATCTGTCCTGAGGACAGACCTGGACAAGGGCCTTCACCTCTGACCCCCCCCCAGCAGGGGAGGGGAGGGCGTAGAGCTAGATAAAACCAGTGTTTGCTGTTTTAATTACCTCCCTCTAAGGGCATTTTCATATGAAACTTTGTTCTATATTACATTAAGGGAGAGTGATTTTTAGAGGAGCTGGGGGAGGAGGCCCCAGGGGTTTTCTTCTCCCCACGGATACATCTGTCAGTGAAATAAAACACAGGAAAGCACTCAGCACAATGCCCGGCACATTGTAAGTGCTCATTGAACATCATCAACCGTCTCTTCCATTGCAGTTGGTAAAAACAACACTCAGGATGCTTCAGCCTGGTGAAGAAGGAAAATAAAGCCCAAGTTCTAGCTCTGGAGCCTTGTCCTCCATGTGGCCGCTCAAGGATAAGGGCAGATCTGGCTCCAGGATTGCTGTTGCTCAGAATGGGCCAGTATGTCCTGTGGGTGGTGGTCCTTCAGAAGTGGTGTTGCCTGCCCTCTGCCATTCTGCATCTTCAGCTCAGCCCACTGTGTCTTTCCAAAGCACAGGCCATATTCCTCTCCTCCCGCTCCACCTGGAGCTCCCATGACTCATCTTTCCTTCCAACTGGGGGGTAGTGATATAGTTTGGATCTACCTCCCCACCCAAATCTCAGGTTGAATTGTAATCCCCAGTATTGGAGGTGTGGCCTGGTGGGAGGTGACTGGATCATGGGAGTGGATTACTCATGAAGGTTTAGTCCCATCCCCTTGGTGCTGTCCTTGTGATAGTGGGTGACTTCTTGCAAGATCTGGCTGTTTAAAACCATGTGGCACCTCACTCTTTCTCTCTTGCTCCTGCTCTGGCCATGTGACATGTCTGCTCCCCCTTCACCTACTATCATGATTGTAAGTTTCCTGAGGCCTCCCTGGAAGCCAAGCAGATGTCAGCATCATGCTTCCTCTACAGCCTGCAGAACTGTAAGCCAATGAAACCTCTCTTCTTTATAAATTACCCAGTCTCAGGTATCCCTTTATAGCAATATAAGGACAGATAAATACAGGTGGGTAGCCCTGGGAGAGCACTGCCCCTCCCCTGTCTGAGTGGCTCAAAGCCAGGATCTTCTCCTGGTACCCTTAGGGGCTTGAGGATAAAGTGGGCCCCAGCACGCAGGGTCTATAGAAAGAAAGATGGAGGGAGGTACTGAGCTGAGCACTGCTAGGGAAAGGAAGAACACTTAGCTCACACCTCAAGAAGGTGTGACTAGATGAGCAGAAGCCCCTGTCCCAGTGGGGGAAGTGTTACATCCCAAGGCACATCCTGGTGTAGGAAGATCTGGAGCTCAGGTGGGATTCAGGCTCAGCAGGGCCTCAGGCTCACTATCCTTTGCTCAAAGACACTATCAAAAGAAGATATCAGGAACTTCTCAGCTGTGCCAAACAAAGGCCCAAAGGCCCAGCTGCCTACAATGGAGGGGAGGGACAGCCTTCTCTGTAGGGCCACACTGCCCTATATCATACAGCCCAGGACCCTTCTTTCAAGTTGGTTCTTTGCACACTCAAAGCATCATCTCATCTGTTGCTATATTTGTGACTCACAAGAAGCTTCTGAGTCAGGCAGGGCATGTATTAACCCAATTTCATAGAAAGGGAAACTGAGGCATAGGGTGGGCTAAGTGACTTGGGCCAGAGTGAGTGGGGGTCAGAACTCAGATCTTCTTGGATCCAAATCAGACACCCTTCTCCCACATAAAACCCTCACCCTAATATTAACACTTCTGTGGCTCCATGGCTTCCTCAGTGATTTTAGGAGGAAAAGGCCACACCAATTGTGTTGGTGTGCATACGTGCATGTGTGCCTGCCTGCATGTGTATGTGATGGCTTACTTGCTGAGGGAAGGGCAGGAGGGTTGGCAGTCTCTGATTTTTTGTCTCTATCTCGGACATTTTAGGTGCCACTCCTGAGAGAGCCAGAGAGCTGTAGTGTGTCAGGACAAGGGGTCTCAGGAGGAGACCTGTGAAGTAAAGGTGAGTGAAGACCCTGAGTCCCGCAGGGAGTCCAGCCTGCTCCCCACAGAGATGTGAGCTCTCTGGCCCTCTGCCCAGGCCAGCCAAGGTGTGGGGAAGGGTCTGGGGGAGGCAGGGGCAGGTCCATGGAATTTCTCCTCTGGATATGATTTCGGGGAGAAGAGGAGATCAAATATTATAAAACATCTGCACAGCATGTGGCATCTCATTAGGGGGATGGGACCACCCCCATCTCTCTCTCTCTCTCTCTCTCTCTCTCTCACACACACACACACACACACACACACACGACTCCCCTTTTTAGCTTGGCCTTTCCTCACCAGGAAAACTTTCAAACATTCTTTTTAGGCTGTAACCAATAGTCATCAATATGTTTTCCAGTGAGACTCAGTGCACACATCCATATATTAACAATTAACAAATTTTTTATGCAATGCCTTATAATAAAGTCCCAGAAAAGGACACCACTGGCAAATCTAGGGCTGAGATTTTTGTTCTTGCTGGAATTTTTGGAGTAGAGTGTTTAAACTGCAGACCTAGATCCGTTAGAATGTTGTGACATCAATTTGGTCAGCCCTTTAAAAGAAGTGCACGGCATAGCACAATAGGAAATAACAGAGTACATCAAAAGTCACAAATGTTAGTATTATGTGGTGAAACATTTGGTTCATTGCCAATATGTGTGTGTATCTAGAAAGTCTCCTTGTAAAATGCCTTGATGACAGTGGGTTATATTAAAAAACATTAAAGACACACTGTTTTTAGAAGCTCTCCTGAAAGTACTTTATACTGAGGAAGGACTAGCTTTTTAGGCTTGTGAAGAAAGGAAAGGTGTGGCTGGAAGTGATGGGAGGGAGGCCCCGGGCCCCCCAGGGGGATGTGGGGAAAGGCTCCAGCCAAGCTAATGCAGCATGTGGCTTCCTGGGGTCCACAGCATTCTGCTCCAGAACTGGGTTGGAGGAGTACCAGAAGTGTCTCCTGTCCCCCTGATGAAGAAAGAAGAATCTAGTGAATAAGGAAAAGCATGGAAATAGTAGAGACCAGGAGCTCTTGACAAATCCATCAACCACCCTGTGCCTTCATGTCCCCATCAGCAAAATAGGATGGTGGGGGTGATAGACCTTCATGTTCCTGACAAAATGAAACATAGTCAACACAAAACCAAAAGAAACATTGGAAGCTTCTTAAGAGATAACATTCTCTAAATTGATTTTTGGGGAATACAAACTCATACACAACTACCTATCCTAGAAGTCAGGAAAAGTGTATGCTTTAACCCATTTTGGCTCTTCTTGAGTGCCTGGTGCATGCAGGCACTCTGATAGGTTGTGAATAAACCAGTCCCCATACTCAAGGAGGTTTTCCAAACTAGTTAGGAAGCTAAGAGGGTCTCAGAAGAGGAAGATAACATGGAGAGCTCTAACTAATTGCCTACAGGGTGGTACAAACCCTGAGGGGTACAGGCACTCAGAGAAGGTTGAGGGCAGGATGAGCTTAACATGTACGATGCACAAGGTCAAACAGCTGGAAGTGCAAGAGTAGGGGTGACTTGTCTAAGAGGAAATATAATAGGGAGGGCTTGACTAGTTGAGAATAAGAGCAAGGCTTGGAGGCATAAGAATGTGAGGTCTCACTCAACAAAGGCTGTTGCACGTCTGTAAAGACTGAAAGTCACTGTGCTGTGCCAGGAACAAGGGTGGACTCACAGAAGATAAAGGCAGCAGTGTCTCCCCTCAGAGGTGGGGGCTGCACCAGGGACCAGCAAGTTGATGGCTTCATCTGCAAAAGGAGGTTAAAAGGCAACTGTCCCTCTCAGACTGCAGGCTGATGCACTAGGGATTGTGAAATCAAAATTTTAATGAATGACAACAGAGTAAAGTAGACTAGAACTTCCCAGTATGCAATGTAGTCACACTGGAAATTTAGCTGCACAACAATCCATCCACCAACATAGAGAAATGATCCAAGAAACTGCCAGAAACATGGTCAAGAGTAGGGAATGGCATCCAAGGAAAACATGTCAGGGAGATTCCCTGGACAGAATCCCTCTTGGCCTGACTGGCTCCAGCTGAGATAGCGAAATGCAAGATTCCATTAGGTGTGTCCGTGTGTGACGGGAATGTGTCAAATATATTCTCACTGTGAGTCACCATCAAAAGACCTGGATGCCATTGACTTGATACCTCCCAAATTTCCTTACAGCGCATCTAGTTGCTGACTGAATGATTGTATGCTTGTTGTAGGCAGCTGCTTATGTGCCCTTGGTGATGCAGGAGTTGGCAGGGCAGGGAGAAATGGGGGGTGGCTGATAAGTCTGGTTTAAAGTTGAGAGTAGCTGTGGCACATAGCAGTAGCACATGCAAACACAGGAGCTGAGGCCTTTCCTTGAAAGAACCTAATGGGCCTAGAATGTTTTCAACTTTCTTGACACCTTTGACCTGAGACTGCCTTCACTGCCCTAAATCTGAAATGCAAGTTCATAGGACAAGCTGTGGGTAAAGGAGCTGGAAACTCCCAACCAGCAGGTCTGGAGGCATCTGTGATGCCGGGGGCACGGTGGAATTTCCTGGGAGGGAAATGCATCCACCTGTATGTAAGCACAATATGGTGGGGCAGGGGGAGGGTCTCTTCACTAAGGAAAAGAGCAAACTTCTTTCTGGGGGTGGCAGCTGTCCCTACGCAGTGGCATTTCTCAGCCTCCAGGAATGAGCCCCAAGAGTTCTGTGTTCCAGGCTGTCCTACCGAGGTGATGAAAATCAACAATTGACACCCCCAGAAGAGGACAAGAGAGACATCCAGCAATCCCTGAAGACAGGCTCCCTCTGCTCTGCCTCACTATTAAACACACACATTGCTCTCCAGATGTGGCCAGTGGTCCCCTCTGAGGGGACACCGGTCAGTGCTGAGGGATGACTGAGAGACCATAGGAACCTGACTCAAACAACCTCCCCAAAGTGGGCTGGCCAGATTTTCAAAGTGAAAAAACAGAATTCCAAAGGCAGGGTGTGTCCAGATGGGCCTTGGACATATGCTGCACAGTATGTCTCAGAGATAAGGTGACAGGGTGGGGAAAGGAGGTGTGTCTGGGGCCACAGACATTGCTCCTCGCACCCCAGCTGGGTGTGAGCCGTCTCAGGCTAGCATGCTCTTTCCCTGCCCTGTTCCTGGTTCTCTGGCTGGCTTTGCAGGTCAAAGGGCCTCCTTCTACCTGGAATGTCTGAAGTGCCAGAAGAATTTAGGGGGACACATCTTCCAGAAGACAGCCCTGCCCTGCGTCTACTTGACCCTCTAGTGGCTCATACATTTGAATGGGCTGCCAGCCACCACCCTGGGATAAGGGACAAATCCCCGAGAGATCAGTCAGTTTTCCCTGTCTCTGACTGCTGGTACCTCCCACCTCTGGCCCTAACAGCCCCTCGCTAGGGCTGCCCATTCTTCCTGTGCAGGCGAGAGCCTTAGCAAGGTCGGTAATATCACAAGGTGGATCTAGGAAATACTGCTGTGTAGGAACTCTCCGCGGGATCCTGAAGAATCAGCAACTGCAGGACCTGCCTGAGCTATCTTCTTTTGGTGCCACAGATGTCTCCTCACCAAACAGGAAGCTGTGGGGCACCCATGCAGGAAGAGTTTGAACATACTGGAAATTTAGCTGCACAACAATTCATCCACCGACACAGAGAAACGGTCCAAGAACCTGCCAGCAACATGGTCAAGAGTAGGAAATGGCATCCAAGGAAAACATGTCGGGGAGATTCCCTGGATGGAACCCCTCTCGGCCTGGCTGGCTCCAGCTGAGATAGAGAAATGCAAGATGCCGGTACCAAACATATTCTTGGTATTTAGGACTACTCACTTAAAGAGTTATCTAAGATCATTCTATTAATCCCAGGCAAGATGAGGTCTAAACCTTGGTTTCCTGAATTTTTACTCATTTAATTATATATTCCCTACATGGACCTAGGCTTTAAATAATTTTTTTTTTACCCAAAGGCATTCAGCTGCTAATCGAAGCTCATAATCGCATAAGATGACCAGTGTGACCCAACTGACGTCAAAGAAATGCACTGTTTTGCTTAGCCCAGGTGGCATTGCCTAAAAAGGTATGATTTCCACTGGGCTTTCCAAAATATTGAACATACCTTAAACTTTTCCTAGATCTCCAGGGACCCAGGAGCCCCAGGTTGGGACCATGATGAACTGGGGTAGAGAGGTGGCAAAATGTGGGGACATTGTGTGCATTATTCTAAAAGATTTCTTTTTTTCTTTTATTATTTTTTTTTTACTTATTTTGCTTTAAGTTCTGGGATACATGTGCAGAACATGCAGGTTTGTTACATAGGTACACATGTGCCATGGTGGTTTGCTGCACTCTGAAAGATTTCTAACAGTTGATTTCCCCCATCTGTTCTCAGCCTGCTGGTAAACAAGAAAGTCATCTTTATTTTGTGCTCCTCTTTATCCCTTTCTCCTCACTCCCACCTAGGTGGTGATCTTCGCGTTCTCTCTGCCTCTCAGAGCTGGGCTTTCCCCACACAGCGTTGCTCTCTCCCGGGAGCACATCTCAGAGCAGCCGCCGCAGGGGAGCCTCTGCCAGGGTAGGTCGTCAAGGCTGGTCCCTGCCCTCAGGATGCTCAAGAACATGCTGGGACAGAGGACACGATATGTGAATCGTTTGATTACAATATAGTGTAAGACTTACACTATGGGTCAACGACAACCTGAGCTAGAGGCTGGTGGGGCATTGTTAATGGCCCAATTAATTGTAAAAATTAAAACAGCAAATACTGGTTTGGTCTAGCTCTGTGAGATGTGCGCTATACTTCTTCACAGACCTTATTTTGCTTGAACCTCACGCCAACCCTGTAAGGTAGGTTGATAGAGAGGGCATTTGTGTTCTGGTTTATAGAAGATACAGGCATCATCATTCTCTATTATACTGATGAGAAAACCAAGAGTGAGAGAATTCACAGCTACTAGGTGACAGGGCCAGGGCTCAAATGCAGATTACCTTGATTCCACTCAACCACAGCTTTCTGAAGTTAGAGCAGAAGCAGGCCACATCAGACTGAGACAATCATAAAACATATTTTGAGATGGTTGAAACTCATGCCAGGTCTGATGAGGTAGGATTGAGATGGGTGAAAATGATGGCATGTGAATCCCATGTGGGTGGAACTAGCTGGAAACAACAGCAGCAAAGCAGTGGTTGCTCAGAAGCAGGGGCCTGCCTTGCTTGGTGCCAGTGACTCCCAATGACTCACACTATTTGTGTGTCCACAGGCATTTTCAGTGGTGGGCCTGAGCCCTCTTATTCAGAGAAGCCATCCCCCTGCCTCATTCCCAGGCCATTCTCCACCACCCCCTGCCACAGCCCCCAGTCTAGGCAGGCCCTGCAGCTCGTTCCCACCCTGTGCTGGAGGTGGCTGAGTCCAGCAAGAACCAGCACCAGCAGTGTCCTGTCCAACCACTGCAGCTCCTGTGCTGAGGAGACCACCCCCTGGCACAGGGATGGCAGCACAAACCAGAGATCCCGGCCTCTCTTCCCCATGGTGGGCAGCCAGGCTGGGACCCTAGGAGGCAGTTCCAAGGCAGTGCCAGCAGCCTGGTGAAGTGGTACATGACTCCCCATCCCACAGCAGATAGGGGAGGGAGAGACCATGAGCAGCAAGGGGACTTGGCGTGGGGAGCTGAGAAGAGAGAACCTGGCTCTTTCCAAACTGATTGTATGCCAAGCCTCTGAGCCAGAAAGACCCTCCCTTCCCTCTCAGGGCTATGGAAGGACGGCTGGCTTGGGAAAATATGAGCACACGAGATGTTACTGGCTCTCTTGAGGCTGGGCCTGATACAGGCAGAGAAAGAACCTACTGAGAAAAGTATCCCTGCCATAGGCCGGTAAACCTCGAGAAAGGCCTCGAGGCTCCATCATATAAGCCAGCCATGTGCTGTGATTGCACAAGATGCAAATGTGATTTTGGACTGTGTTTATGCACAGAGAAGGTCAGGATCTGTGGTGCTCAATGCTGACTGCTCATAAGAATCACCTGTGGTGCTTTGGCAATCCATGACAAGTGAAACTGATATTTTTTAAAGCCCTTTGATGACTCTAATGCACAGCCAGTTTGAGAGCCGCTTGTTTAGAACAAGAGAGCTTTCAGTTCCACTGTACTCTGCCTGGTGAGAGCATCTAGAGCATCCTGGCACCACATTTTAAGGGACCTTCAACAAATTGGAACAAACCCAAAAGAGGATGATCAGGATGGCAAGGTCCCTAGGAACCATTTCATAGGAGAACTGGTTGAAGGAATTAGGTAAACCAGGAAAGGAGATGACTTCAGAGGCTGTGCTGGGCATCTCACACCTGCAATGGGAGGCATGGGGAAAGAGTCACAGTCGTGGAGCAACTAGCTCAACAGACAGGCGGGGACATTTCAGCTCACATGAGGAAGACATTCCCAACTGAGCTCTCCCAAAATGAGGGGGCATTTCCTAAAAGTAGCAAGCCTCCCATCACTAGACATATATAAGCACAGATGGTGCCCATCAGTCATCAGGCTGTCATGCAGGAGATGGGGAGTTAAACCAGATGGCTTCGAAGGTCCCTTGAAACTCGAAAACTCGGATGCTTTATGTGGCCTTGTTATCCTTTATTCATTTCACAGATCTCTCCTGAGCACCTGCCACGTGCAGGCGCTGTTCTAGGTGAGGGGACACAGCTGAGAAACAGAGCCTCTGCTCTAGTGACTCACATTGTGGTGAGGAGTGACAGATAATAAATAAATACGTATGCAACAGGTCAGGAAGGGGCAGAAGCTCCAAAGTAAAATTAGGCAGCGTCAGGAGAGAGTGATGTGGGTTGGGAGCAAGACGAATAGACACCTGGGAGGAACTGTGCGAGGTGCGCTCTGTGGCTTCCTCCCTTCCTTTGTCTCAGGAGCTTGTTTTCCCCGTAGCCAGGCATAAAGCTGCCAACAGGGAGGATGGAGAAGTTTTAGGGGTCGCCTGCTGGCCCTTCCGAGCAGGTGCGCGCACGGTGTTTCCATGCATACTTCTGGATCCTCACCCCAGGAAATACAGCCAGCTGGCTATGGGCAGTGGGCTCGGGGCTACAGTTTCAGCAGGGAGAATGAAGGTTTCTTGGGAAGAATAATATGAAAGGCATCAGAGAGGAGAAGAGAAGGGCAGGCTGGGGTAGGCCTAGGAAGCAGCAGGGCAGGCTTCCCCATCCCTCTGTGAGCCGTCTTTATTTGATGACGGCTTTTAATACCCAAGGCAAAACTTCTCTTCTCTGGCCTACACATCCCTAACCCTTCGGTTGATGCTCCTTCTCTGCTCATTTTCTACAAGCACCCCTCCCAGCCCCTCACACATGCGCACACACACGCGGGCACACACACATGCACTGGCCCGCGAAGTTCCGCATCAGAAGCCCCTTGCTGCCACCCTCTAGGAGTCGAGCTCCAGTGACAATGTTCCTTTGATTCTTCATGGCCTCCAACCCTGCCCCCTAGGTTTTGATTTCAGGACTGGGGCAATTTGCTCAAGATCCCGAGTTCACGGAGGTCTCAACCCAGAAGCTGGCCTCCACCTGTGACAGGACAGGAGACGAGGTGGAGTGCGAGGCCCACAGCGTCCTCAGCGGGGCGCCCCGCGGAGCCCTGCCGACGCCCTCTTGCCTTTCGTGAACTGCGGGGACCTGGCCAATGTCGGCAGGGGCCGGCGCAGAAAAGCCTGGGAGCTGCGCGTCCAGGGCCGCGAGTGCGGGGAAGCTGCGGGACCGCAGAGTCCGCTCGGCAGCCCGTGGTCAGGGCGCCGGGGCGTTAGGCTTCAGATTTACTTCAGTGTTCCTAATGGGCTTGTTTCAGAAGTGCTCACTGTTCTCGCCACCTGAAGAACCGCATTTTCATGTATTTGTATTGGGACAAGACGCAGAGTCCGGTGTGTAAAGGGCCTGCTTTGAGGGAAGAAAGGCTGCAGCCCAGGGTGAGTCCGCAGAGACGGCTGGTGAGGAGGAGGCGGGAGATCAGGGACGGAGGGGAGGGCAGAGGCCCCTGCCTGCTCCTGGCACTGCAGGCCCTGCACCTGGCACTGCAGGCCCTGCACCGCGAACCTGCGGCCGCCTCTGGGGAGAGAGGAGCCCGGCTTCCTGCGGCGCTGACCAAAAGGACCCGAGAGCAAACGGGTGTCTTTCAACCCAGCTTGTAATAAAAGCATTTGCACATATCCTGTATGAGCCTCCCTGTCTCCAGAGAGACAGGGCCTTTGGATTTGGAGAAGGGAGCGGGGCAGGACTTCTCCCGAGGACCCCAGCCCAGTCCACAGAGGGAGGACGAAGCAGCCGGAGCCGCGGAGCTCCGGGAAACAGGGCAGCAGTGCAGCTCACCCCAGACCCGGGCACAGCGGCCGCTGCCCGGCCACCTCCGCCCGCCCGCGACGGGATCACTTGACCCACACCCAGCACGCGGAGCTCCAGCCCAGCAGCTGGGCAGGCAGCCGAGAAAGGAGCTGGCGCCGCCCACAGGGAAAGGGCACCAGCGTCCACCAAATGAAGATGTGCTGAGCTTCTGTGGAGCGCTCTTTTGTTTTGTGGTTTGACACTTTTCATGCAGTTTTCATTTTTTGATTTGTTTTGAGCTCTTATTTCTTTTTTTTGGTTTTTGTTTTCCCAGAGGGGAGGAGAGGAAGGAGAGTATTTACCAAGTCCCGTACCCACCCTCTTAGTTTTCTCTTTTGCCAGTGTAAATCGGGTTTGGTTTTCTTGTATTATTTAAATGGTTGTGGTTTCTTTTATCCAGGTAGGGTTCAATAGAAGCCTTTGTTGGAGAATTATACTAAGTATTGTGTATGCCCGATAATTTGTTATAAATCCCTTAAGTAGTAATCCTTTTTTTTTTTCTGGCTTGGTTTAGTTTTCTAATGTAAAGGTAATTGGCAATGCACTTGATATATCTTGCACAATATAGGTAATTGAGTTGGGTTGCATTTTATCCTGGGTGTATAGGTAGGTGTGGGAGGGAAGAGCATGGGTGAGAGAGTCTTTGTGTGTGTTACACATGTGTGTATGTAGTAGGTTGTGTACATATATCCAAATGTGTATGCACCCATGTCGTGTGCCCATGGCACCTGTGAGTACGTAGTCCCCCTATTCTGGTTTAATTGTGTGGAGATCTAAATCTGGGACCGTTTGAACACAAAAACAGACCACTGTCTCTACTTCTAAGGTGGTAATCCATAACTCTGCATTTCAGTCCCACAAAATAATGCAAAAACAATGCAATAATATTCACTTTAAAATATAGTTGTGAGTTCCCCTGGCATTAAAACTGTATTTTAAAAAAACACAGAGAAATTTAAGGGAAAAACTCAAGAAGGCATTTTGCTTCGATATATCTCATGTAATTTTTTATTACTTTGATAATGTTTCTGTTGAAGAAACTTAAATTCAGGTCAGTTTCAGTACTTTTCAAATTTTTTTTAATGGAGTTACAATTGTGCCAAGTGAATATAACGATTATATTTTAATTCACTTCTTGTGTATTTTGCTGCATGTAAATCATTTTGTATTTGGAGTGTGACAAGGGTTACTTCTGAACACTTAAGTGCTTTTCTCTATGTGATTGAGGGAATTTGTACGATGAACAAAGGTATTGTTGCAGTCTCACTAATCCATCTTATTGTAGCAGTTTCTCATTGTTTGAACTAGTACCCAGGATTCTTTGTCCTACATCCAAGAAGATTAAGGAACGTGGATACAAGGATGAGGTTGGAGCAAAAGTTTAATAAGCTAAAGAAGAAAGCTGTCCACATCAGAGGGGAGTCCGAGTGGATTGCCAGTTTGCAGCTGATTGCAATAAACTTCTATAAGCAACTGCTCTCCTCCCTGTAACTATTTTAGTAACTTTTTACCAGTAAAGCTGTCTGTGCAATTCCCCTTATCTTATGCAGCTGTAGGTATGTCTCCAGGCAGACACAAAGCACCACTTCTCTTATTTATATAACTGTGGGCTTGTTTTAGGTGAGTCCCTCTCCTCCCTGTGCCAGTTTCCGTGGAGCCCACCGTGTATATGCCTGAAAAGGGGAAGGAACTTTTTCCTGGGAGTTTGCTAATTATACAAAGAACAATGGGCTTCTCTGCAGGACCCTGTCTGCTTATCTGTGTGCATGTGCAGCCTGAGGTTTTACCCATGTTTGTTTTTGTTTGTTGTGTGTGTGTGTGTGTTTTCCTGTTGCTCTGACTTTTGAGGCAGGCTACTTTTGCAGTCCAAGTATTCCCCAACTGATTTTTTCCTTTCCTTCTCCCTCATTATTTTGGTATCTGTAAGTCATTATTCTGGTACCTGCAAACAAGTTAGGACATTACTGTTTTGAATATCTTGTGTTTGCTTCCATTTCCCTCAATTTTTCTAAAATCATGTGATGGGTATATTTGTACCATGTCTTACTTTGTGAAACCAAGACCTATTTTATTTTTTTTGTTGTGTTTTGAGATAGAGTTTGACTCTTGTTGCCCAGGCTTGAGTGCAATGGCATGATCTTGGCTCACTGCAACCTCCACCTCCTGGGTTCAAGTGATTCTCCTGCCTCAGCCTCCCGAGAAGCTGGGATTACAGGTGCCCACCACCATGCCCGGCTAATTGTTGTATTTTTAGTAGAGACAGGGTTTCACCATGTTGACCAGGCTGATCTCAAACTCTTGACCTCAGGTGATCTGCCTACCTTGGCTTCCCAAAGTGCTGGGATTACAGACATGAGCCACCATGCCCTGCCTGACGTGTTTTATTCTTGTCTTCACTCTGTCCACTCGGCTTGGGTTCTTTGGCTTCGTACTTCTCCAAAAACAATGCTTCACTGTGAGGTGTAGGGAGGCATTCTGACAAGCCTCTGTGTCCCTGAGCTGGCATCAGAATCCTCCACAGAAGAGGTGGCTGACTTTCTCTTCATTGCCGCAGCATGGACTTCTGTCATTGGTTTCCTGGGGAAAATGTGCACTGACTGAGAGTATGGAAGTAGTCTCAGGCTGGCTGGAGGGAGGGGCCTCCTCACTCCAAGCCTCTGCTCTACCCAAACGCAGACATCAGGGGCTCAAGAAGGGAAACTGGGTGAAACTGTTGTTTGTCCAAAAATCAACTCTGTCATGCTCATTTCTCTATCCCTTCCTCACTCTAGACCAGGCTTTCCTCCAGCTGCCATGGAGGGGACCAGGACAAGGGAGGAGGCAGCAAGCAGGAGCTCGCGGTGGTGGAAACAAATTTTGTGGGGGCAACTGTTACGTTAGTTTGCATCTCCCTAGAACATTGCCCTATGATGTTGTGTCCTTCAAATGTATTTTGACAATGATGGTTGAAAAGCAACTGCTTTGGGGAAAATAGGACCAAACTATTCACCCTGAATTGGCTCATTGAATCTCTTGTAGTCCCAGTGTTCAGCCTCTCTTGGCACTTGTATCAGCAACCTCGAAATTAAAATAGACGACCATCCATTCCTCAATGACGATGAGTTGTGCTTTCATGGACTGATTCATGAAAAAGTGGAGAAAGTGTCAGTGACTCCCAGGTTAACTGTTTCTAGAGTCTAGAAACAAGAGTCTTTGTCGTTCTCCAAGTTCAACCCATCTAGATTTTCTTGGATCCTTTTCATTGCTATAAAGGTCTTCTAGAAATTGACTTTAGGTAACATCCTTTTTCTAGTTTCCCAAGGTTTCTACTACTGCGCTGCTAAGATCCTAGTTATGGTGGTGATGGGGGCCCTTTTGAACTGACAACTGGTTCTTGCTTTATATTTGGCCCCTCGATGGAAATTTGGAGTTTTGGCTGACCCTACACACACACACACACACACACACACACACACTCTCTCTCTCTCTCTCTCTCTCTCTCTCTCCCTCCCTCTCTCTGTCTCTTTCTCTCTCTCAAAAGTTTTCTGCTGCCTTCTCTTTTGCATTTTTCATTCCCAGGTCTCATTGGACAGTGGCATGGGCTATGGGGTGGGCTCCTGCCCACAACTCCCAAGGTCCTGCCAAGTATGATCCCCTCACCTTCCCCACTCATACCCACAGGCTCCCTTCTTGTCTAATGTCAACACTGGCCAGAGTAGCCTTCCTCCCTGCACCCTACAAGAAAGATGTCAGCTGTGACAAGGGCACCTTGCCCAGTGCTGCTGTGAGGGAAGGAGGTATAGATGGGAGTTCCCCATCTAGGGCAGTGGATCTTTCCTAGCCTGCCCTGAGGGTCATTTAGTCTAGTACTGATGTATGATGCCTATCATCAGGATAGATTAGTTCAATGAGTAGTGACATCAATGAACCACAACCACGATGTGCTTGGTGATGTCTACTCTCCACCTAAAATGGAATTTTCCCTATGACCTTGTGAAACATAATTGCCAAATCTCCTGTAGCCCTCCTGAAAACCCCTGCATGGCAGGAGAAAACAGCCAGTGGCTGAGGAACCAAAGGACTTGAAGAAGCAGAACTTAAGATCTTTGATTTGATCAACTTAATTTTTATTTGTCCTCTGAGCAGCCCTGCCTCTTTTATTTCTACATCTTGGTCTTTTAGTAATTCTTCATATGCGTGGCCACATGAAGCAAAAAAAAAAAAAAGTCTCCAGCTGTTTGTTTTCTGCCTGTTCCTAGAAGATTTTCATGGTTTTGAGATAAAAAGAGGAGGCTTTTTTTCTAGGTTTGGACTTGGATTAGTGAAAATTTCCCTGCTATTCAGAAGCTGTTAGTTATAGCCCCCAGTGGGCTTCCCACTGACTGGGGAATCAGATCAAAGAACAAGAGGATGTCTCTTAGCCTCCCATTTCCCTGGTTCCGAATTCCAGGTGCTTGTCTGGAGTGAAGCTCCCTTTCACTCCCTGACAGCTGTTCTCCATCCAGAATGTCTCCTGACCCTCCAGCTGAAGACAGCAGAGCCAGCACAGGAGAAGCAGACCTTTCCATGCCCAAGTTCAATCTTTCTGAGAAATAAGAACACTCTGAAAATGAGGAGTTTGGAATCATCAAAAGGGTGATGGTTGCTTTATAGAGGCTGAATGATGCATACTCAGCACTCCTAAAGGCAAAAATATAGAATAAGAATTTAGGTTAGGGATAGACTAGAACCCTGGTAATTGGGGTTTTCAGCACCATCAAGCCATTATCATAAATGTTCCAAAGGAGGATGATGGTATCTACATTCCTACAGGCCTAGAATAATTGAAATACCATTCTCTAGGAGTTAGAATCAGTTTAGCAAAGAGACCAAGAAAAGGGTTGTCTGGCTCCCAGAAGCCCCCTTTAAACCCCAGGACAATCAAAAACTTGCTGATAGAGTCTGGATCAATTCTGCTTTTTAAAGAAGACCTGGTTCTGGGGTAAAGGTCAGCAGAGAGAGGACTGTGGGGAGAATAGAGGCAGGAAAAGGGCATATTTTGGCTCCTTCTGTGTCTTCCCATTGTTGTAGAAAAAAACAGGTTCTCATCACACAACCAGGAAAGATTAGGCATGCAGACACTTTGAAGGGTGAGTGGTTACAGAATTTATAGGGCAAAAAGAAAAAAGATTCTCAGCAAAGCTAGAGGGGTTCCTGTTAACAGGCCCCATCTCACAGATTGAATTCCAGGTCACCACCCAGGAACAGGAGAGGCCAGGCTCCTACCCCCTACAAACAGCACGAACTTCCCGAGGCCCTGCCCCATCCTGCCAGTGCACAGGCCAGTCGGAGGTTCTCCAGGGACCACTTTTTACTTGGCTGTCTCACCATTTTGTGGAAAGACATGTTTAGTTCACCCATCCACAGTGACCAGTGGGGTGGAGTGGCTGATATATCCAGGGTCTACATAGGAAGATTTTCAATCTGGTGGTGTTTTCGCAGTCACATTGACCTTCCTGGCAGGTGTGACAGTCTCTACCACCCAGTTCCCCACTCTGCTAATGTCCTTCCACTCATGCTGTCCAGGTGCCACACGACACAGGTCCTGTCTGAAGGCAGGCGGGGAAGCCCAAACCTGACTCACAGGGCAGCTCGCAGTTG
Source organism: Hylobates moloch (assembly GCF_009828535.3). Taxonomy (NCBI): domain Eukaryota; kingdom Metazoa; phylum Chordata; class Mammalia; order Primates; family Hylobatidae; genus Hylobates; species Hylobates moloch. Next base: position 29,372,709 of record NW_026652283.1, on the reverse strand, counting down.
CCAGAGTCCAGGTTCTCCAGCAGCCACATTTTGAAGAAAGACATGTCCTACAATTGTCACGGATGGGCACCTTTCCCCCTCCCTACACAGATCTCCCTCTTCCTGCTTCCCTCCCAGCTCCCAGCTCTCCCTTTTCCTTGTAGCCTGGTGAGAGGGACAAGTCAGAGAGAGTTCCACATACAGATATTTGCACAGTTTTTTTGTGAGGCCACTTTTGGTTTTAACTTTATTTCTATCTCAAAGCAATGAAAAGTTGCTTTATTGCATCAGATACCAATATAACAGGTAAATGCGTTTCTGCTAAATCTCCATATTGGTTTTTCGTTTTCTTGAAATAAGGTCTCACTCTGTTGCCTAGGCTGGAGTGCCGTGGCACAATCATGGCTCCCTGCAGCCTTGACCTCCTGGGATCAAGGGATCCTGTCAACTCAGCCTCCCACAAGTAGCTAGGACTAGAGAAGCACGTCATCACACCCAGCTAATTTTTATATTTTTACAGATACTGGGTTTCACTATTTTGCTTAGGCTGGTCGCCAACTCTTGGCTCAAGTAATCCTCCCACCTTGGCCTCCCAAAGTGCTGGGATTACGGGTGTGAGCCACAACACACAGCTGGTCTCCACATTGTTGGGGAGATACTTGAACACCCCCTCTACAAAAACACACACACCCGTAAGGCCCAAAGAGGAGTGGAGCTCTAGATAAGGGACCTTTCTTCTTCCCAGAATGGTGAGCACTGTATAGACAGACATGGAGAGAGAACCAGAGTGACTCCTTGGATGGAAAAATGACTTCCTTGGGGGAAAGAAATCATCCTTATTAATAAGCAAGATGATTTCTACATAGAAAATTCCAAGGAATGCACACACACACACACACACACACCCTAAAAGTAATACAAGGTGAACACACAACACACAGATGAATTTCTAAACATTAGCAATAAGTAAAACCAAAAATTTTGAAATAATTACACCTCTAGTATCTCTGAAACATAAAACTTTTAGGTATATATAGGATCTGTGTGCTGAAAACTTACACAATGCTGTAAACAAAATCAAAGAAGTTCTAAATAAATCAAGAGTATATGGATTCATGGATTGGAAGACTCAACATAGTAAAGATTTTAATTCTTCCCAAATTGATCTATATCTTTAATGCAACTCCATCAAAATCCCAGCACAGGATATTTTATAGAGACAAGATGATTCTACAATTTACATGCAAAGATAAAAGGTAAAAAGAAGAATACAGAGAGTCCAGAAATAGATCTATACAAATACAGCCAATTGACTTCTGACAGAGGTGCAAAGGCAACCCAGTAAACAAAGACACTCTTTCAACAGATGCTATTGGAACAATTGAACTGTCATGTGCAAAACATTGAACCGCAACCTAAAGCTCCTACCTTATATAAAAATCAATTCAAATGGACCACAGATTTAAATATAAAATGTAAAACTATAAAACTTTTAGAAGAAAATATGGGATAAATATTCAAGACCTAGTCCTTAGATATGGCACCAAAATAGTAATTTATGGAAGAAAAAACGGATCAAATGGACTTCATCAAAATTTAGGACTTTGGCTTTGTGAAGGATCCTATAAGAGGATGAAATGGCATGCTATAGACTGAGTGAAAACATTTGCAAACCATATATCTGACAAAGGACTTGCATCTAGAATATATGAAGAACTCTTAAAACTGAACACATTTTAAAAAATCCCCTGAGAAAATGGACAAAAGACATGAACAGACATCTCACCAAAAAAGGGACATGAGGCCAGGTGCAGTGGCTCACACTTATAATCCCAGAACTTTGGAAGGCTGAAGCAGGAGAATCAGTTGAGCACAGGAGTTGGAGACCGGCCTGGACAACACAGGGAGACCGCATCTCTACAGAAAAATTTAAAAATTAGCCAGGTATGATGGCATGCACCAGTAGTTCTAGCTACTTGGGAGGCTGAGGTAGGAGGATCGCTTGAGCCTGGGAGGTTAAAACCGCATTGAGCTCTGACAGCACCACTGCACTTCAGCCTGGGTGACAAAGTGAGAACCTGTCTCAAAAAAAAAAAAGGAAATGAACAGCAAATATGCACATGTAAATATGATCAGCATGATTAACCATTAGGGAAAAATACAAATTAAAACCACAATGAGCTATCACTATACCTATTAGAATGGATAAGTTGAAAAATCACACCACATGCTAGCAAGAATGCAAAGAACACCAAACGTGTCATACATTGCTAGCATGAATAGAAAATGGTACAGCCATTCTGGAAAATGGCTTAGCAGTTTCTTATAAAACTCAACATGCACTTACCATGTGACTCAGCAATTGCACTCTTTGGCCTATATCCCAAAGAATGAAAACTTATGTTCAAAAAAAGCCTGTGCATGAATGTTAATAAGAGCTTTATTCATGATAGCCTCAAACTGGAAACCACCCAAATTTTGTTCAACGAGTAAGGGATTCAACAAACTCTAGCATATCCATTCAGTGGACTACTACTCAGGAATAAAAAGAAATAAACTATTGATATGTACACCAACTTGAAGGATCTTCACAGCATGAAGCTGAGTGAAAAAGGCCAATTGCATAAAAGGTTACACACTATAATTTCATGTAATACCATCCTCAAAATGACAAAACTATAGAGGTGGAGAATGGATTAGCAGTGACCAGGGGGACAGGGACAGGTGGGTGATGTGACTGAAAAGGGGCAGCACAAGGGAGTTCCACTTGATGATGAAACAGTTCTATGTTGATGGTGGTGGTGGTGGTTACAAGATACTATACATGAGGTCAACTTGCATAGAAAGCACACACAGCCCCCACACCGTCCCCCCCGACAAGTACATGTACAAATTGTGAAAACCGCATAAGGTCTGTAGTCAAACAATATTGAACCAATGCCAGTTCCCTAGTTTTGATAGTGTAACTGCTGTTATGGAAGATGTCACCTTTAGGGGAAGCTGTGTGACGCATCCGAGGAACTGTACCTGCTATTTTGCAACTCCCTGTGAATATAATCACTGCAAAGTAAAAAGTTAAGAAAACTAGCAGTGAAAATATTGGAAACAGCCCAGTGTCCATCCATATGGGACTGATCAAATAGTTAATGGTACATACACACCACACAACTACATGGAAATTGAACAACTCAGAGATTCTGAATTGTAACAGAACAGCTGGGTCTACTCCCAGGGTGATGCCCCCTGAGCCACATAAAAACAAGATGAGGCTTGTTGAATAGAATGTAACATTTTAAACCCATGCCTTTCCTTGCAAATCTGTGCTTCATGTTTTAAAAGCAACCTCTTACACAAATTTTAGCTGCCTAATTTGCAAGAAGATCATGCACCCTTTTGCTGTCTGATGGGATTCTGCGAGGTTTCTTTTGTTGTTACCATGTTTCTGGATAGCAACTGTTAACCATTGTAATGTATTTCATTTTTGTTGTTCTTTGTGTATATTTATCTACATTTTACAAAATTGGTATCGCACTATTCATCATGAAACTTTTTCTCTTGAATTTTCCCCAACATTTTATTGTGAAAATTTTTAAACAGAAAAGTTGAAAAATTGTACAGTGAACAGCCATATATCCACCACCTAGATTCTCATTACCATTCTATGATATTTGCCTATTGCTTTTCTGTTCTTTTATCCATTCCTCTATGCACCCATTAATCCATCTTAGTTTTTTAAGGCATTTCAAAGCAAGTTGTAGACATTACTACACTTAGCACTTCAGCATGCATATCATTAACTAGAGTTCAATATTTGTAGTTTTTTTAGATAACATTTACGTACAATTAAATACATACATTTTTAATGTAACATTAGATGAATTTTTACAAATATATATACCTGTGCAATCTAAACCCCTATAATATATAAAACATTATCATCACTCTAGAAAGTTTCCTCATGTCTGGGGTTGCCAGATTTAGAAGGAAAAATAATAATAAGATGCCCAGTTACATCTGAATTTCAGATAAATGATGGCTTTGTGTGTGTGTGTGTGTGTGTGTGTGTGTGTGTGTGTGTGTGTAAGTATGCCCCTACTATTGCATGAAAAATTCTTGTCCTAAAAAAACATTTGTTGCCGAGCTGGGCATGATGGCTTACACCTGTAATCCCAGCACTTTGGGAGGCCATGGCAGGAGGATTGCTTGCGGTCGGGAGTTCGAGACCAGCCTGGGCAATATAGCAAGGCTCGGTCTCTATAAAAAAAGAAAAGGAAATATTAGCCAGTTGTGGTGGTACACACTTGTAGTCCTACCTACTTGGGTGGTTGAGGTGGGAGGATCACAAGACCCCAGGAGTTTGAGGCTGCAGTGAGCTATGATCACACTACTGCATTCCAGAGTGAGACCTTTTCTCAAAAAAAAACAAACAAAAAACTCATTGTTTATCTGAAATTCAAGTTTAACTGGGCATCTTGTATTTTGTCTAGCAACTCCACAAATAACCCTTCCTAGTAAATCCTGAATCCTTTATCCTCTAGAAGCATCCACTGTCTGATTTTTTTTGTCATCTGTGATGGTTAATATTAGTTGTCAACTTGATTGGATTGAAGGATGCCAAGATAGCTGGTAAGCATTGTTTCTGGATGTGTCTGTGAGTGTGCTGCTAGAGAAGACTGACATTTGAGTCAGTGGACAGAGAGAGGAAGATCCACCCTCAGTGTGGGTGGACACCATGCAATAGGCTGCCAGTGTGGCTAGAACAAAACAGGCAGAAGAAGGTGGGATAAACTGGCTTGCTGAGTCTTCTGGCTGCCTTCTTTCTCCCGTGCTGGATGCCTTCTTCTGCTCCTCCTGCCCTTGGACATGAAACTCCAGGTTCTTTGGCGTTTGGACTCTGGGGCTCGCACCATTGGTTTTCCAGGGGCTTTCAGGCCTTTGCCCACAGACTGATGACTGCACTGTCAGCCTCTCTAGTTTGAGGCTTTCGGACTTGGACTGAACCACTACCAGCTTCTCTCTTCCCCAGCTTGCCATTAGCCTATCATGGGACTTTGCTTTGTAATTGTGAGAGCCAATTCTCCCTAATAAACTCACACACACACACACACACACACACACACACACACACACACACACACCCCGTATTAGCTCTGTCCCTCTGGAAACCCCTGACTAATACAAGATCATAGATTAGTTCTGCCTGTTTTATAAGGATCTAACTTCATAAATTGGAATCATAAAGTATGTCTCTTTTGTGTTAGACTTCTTTCACCAAAATAGCATTTTCAAGATTTATTCATGCTATTTTATCTAACATTAGTTTGTACTACTTTATAAATTTGCCACAGTTTTTCCTACCAATGTACACCTGGACGGTTTTCAGTTCAGGGCTATTATAAATAGAGCTTCTACAGACATTTTTGTGCAAGTCTTTTTGTGGACTGTTTTTTTTATTTCTCTTGGGCAAATACCTAAAAATGTAATAGCTAGGTTACAGGGTATATGTATATTCAGTTTCCTAAGAAACAGGTAGACCTTTCAGAAGTAACTATACAATTTAACATTCCCACCAACAATGCATGAAAGTTCAGGTTGTTCCAAATCCTGGCCAACATTTTGTGTTTCAGTGTTTTTATTTTTAGTCATTCTGGTAGGTGTGTAGTGGTTTTTCATTGTGGTTCTAATTTGTATTTTCCTAACAACTAATGATGTTAAGTACTTTTTAATGTTCTTGTTGGTCATTCATATATATTAATTTGTAAAATGTCTATTGAAATGTTTTGCCTATTTTTAAAAGTTGGGTTGTCTTTTTATTATTGAGTTAAGGAGATTTATTTATATTTATTTATTTTTGAGACGGGGTCTCACTATGTTGCTCAGGCTGGCCTTGAACTGCTGGGCTCAAGTGATCTGCCTGCTTTGGCCTCCAAAGTTCCAGGATTACAGGTGTAAGCCACCCCACCTGGTCAGGAGTTTTTTAAAAATATATTCTGTTTATCAGTTATTTGTCAGATATATGTCTTGTAAAATATTTCCCTATGTCTTGTCTTTTTTCTTAATAGTGTGTTTGAAGAACAGAAATTTTTTATTTTTATGAGGTTTCATTTATCATTTATTGCTTTCTATATCCTAACAAACTTTTACCTATGTCCAATTCACAAAGATATTCTTTCGTTTTCATCTGGAGACTTTATAATTATAACTTTTATGTTTAGGTCTATGCTCCATTTGAATTAATTTTTGTGTATGATGTGAGGCAAGGGTAGAGGTTCATTTATTTCTGTGGACAGATACCTAGTTGTTCCAGAACTATTTCTTAAAGAATTTTTTTTCCCATTGGATTGCTTTGGCACCTTGTCAAGAACCAAATGGCCATGGTATGCATCTGTTTGGGGGTTCTCTATTTATTCCATTGACTTACTTGTTGATCTTTATCCCAGTACCATCCAGTAAAGTTTTGATTACTGTAACTTTAGAGTAAGTCTTGAAGTCCAATAGTGTAAGTACCCCACCTTTATTATCCTTTTCCAAGACTGTCTTGGATATTTTAAGTCCTTTGCTTTTTCATATAAAATTTAGAATCCTATGAATAAACCTGATGTGTTTTTAATTTTTTTAAATTTTTGTTTTATCAAATATGTTTTCTGGGCCAGGTGCACTGGCTCACACCTGTAATCCTAGTACTTTGGGAGGCTGAGGCAGGCAGATCACCTGAGGTCAGAAGTTCGAGACCAGCCTGGCCAACATAGTGAAACCCTGTCTCTACTAAAAATACAAAAATTAGCTAGGTGTGGTGATGGACACCTGTAATTCAGCTAGTCAGGAAGCTAAGGGAGGAGAATCGCTTGAACCTTGGTGGTGGAGATTGCAGTGAGCTGAGATTGTGCCACTGAACTCCAGCCTGGGCAACAGAGCAAGACTCTGTCTCAAAAAAAAGAGGTTTTCTGAATATATTGAAATGACTTTTCTCATCTTGTCATGAGATGAAAATTTTTTTCTTTGTTCTACTGATGTGGTGAATTTGCTACTGTTATTGTATTGTAGTCTATCTCTACCTTCAGAGATAGTAATGTTCGTTTTATATACTTGGAAGCTCCAGTGTTGAGTGCATAGATATTTATAATTATTATATCCTCTTGCCAAATAGACCCCTTTGTCATTATGCAGTGACCTTCTTTGTCTCTTTGCAATCTTTGATTTGTGTCTCTATAGGTGAAGTGTGTTTCTTGTAGGCGGCATATAGTTGGGTCTTGTTTCTTTATTTGTTCAGCCACTCTATGCCTTTTAATTATAGAATTGAGTCCATTTACATTCAGTGTTATTACTGAAAAAGTAGGACTTACTAGTGCCATTTTCTTGCTTATTTTCTGATTGTTTTGTAACTCCTCTCTTTCTTCCTTTTCTTACTGTCTTTCTTTGTAGTTATTTTCTCTGGTAGTATGTTTTAATTGATTACTTGTTATTTTTAGTGAATCTATTGTTGGTTTTTGTAGTGTGGTTACCATCAGGCTTACAAAAAACATCTCATAGGTGTAACATGTTAATTTAAAGAGATGACAACTTATCTTAGGTCACACACAAAAAATAGGAGCAAACAAGGAAAAAACCCTCTACCCTTTAACTCCAGTCCTACAACACACATTTTGACTTTATATTGCCTCAATTTACTTATTTTATATTGCCTGTCTCTTATCAAGTTGCTGTAGGTATTATTATTTTTAATAGGTTTGTCTTTTAGATTCATACTAGGGTTATAAGTATTTATAAGTATATAAATACACAGTTACGGTATTAGACTATTCTGAGTTTGTCTGTATACTTAATTTTACCAATGGGTTTTATATCTTCAAATGATTTCTTTATTCACATTAATGTTTTTTTCTTTCAGAATGAGTAACTACCTTTAGCATTTCTTGTAAGATGAGTCTGGTGGTGGTGAATTCTCTCAGCTTTTGTTTGTCTGGAAAAGACTTTATCTCTCCTTCATATTTGAAGGATAACTTTGCTGGATACAATATTCTTGGATATCTGCTTTTTTTCACTCAGCACATTGAAAGAGTCATCTCACTCTTTTTTGGCCTATATAGTTTCTGTTGAGAAGTCTCTTGCCAGATGAATTAGAGCTCCTTTATTTGTTATTTGTTTCTTTTCTCTTGCTACTCTTAGGATCCTCTCTTAAAAGAGAGAAAGGATCCTCTGTTTGTCATTGACCTTTGAGAGTTTGATGATTATATGCCTTAGGTTAGTCTTATTTGGGTCAAAAATATTTGGTGTTCTTTTACTTCCCTGTACCTGGATATTTATCTTTTTCTCACGTTTTGAAAAGTTTTCTATTATTTCTTTGAATAAGGTTTCTACACTTTGCCCTTCCTCAACTCTCTCTTCAATACCAATAATGTTTACTTTTGTCTTTTCAGGTAATTTTTATATCTTGTAGGTGATCTGTTTCTTTTCTTTTTTCTTCTTTGTCCTCTAACTGTGAATATTCAAATAGCTTGTCTTTAAGCTCACTGACTCTTTCCTCTGTTCAATGCATTTTGCTGTTGAGGGCCTGTAATTAATTTTTTAGTCCAGCAAATGTATTTCTCAATTCCAAGATTTCTGTTTGATTTTTAAAAAATCATTTCAATCTCTTTGTTAAATTTCTCTGATAAATTTCTAAATTTGTTTTCTGTGTTATCTTGGAGGTCACTGAGTTTTCTTAAAACTATTATTTTGAGCCAGGCATGGTGGCTCATGCCAATAGTTCCAGCACATTGGGAGTTCGAGGCGGGAAGATCACTTGAGGCCAGGAGTTTGAGACCAAGCTGGGCAACATGGTGAAACCCCATCTCTACTAAAAATACAAAAATTAACCAGGTGTGGTGGTGCATGCCTATAATCTCAGCTACTTGGGAGGCTGAGGCACAAGAATTGCTTGAACCTGAGAGATGGGGGTTGCAGTGAGCCAAGATTGTGCCACTGCACTCCAGCCTGGGTGACAGAGTAAGACTCTGCCTAAAAAAAAAAAAAAAGAAACTATTATTTTAAATTCTTAGAGAGTTCACAAATTGCCATCTTATTAAGATCAGTCACTGGTTCCTTGTTTGGTTGTCTGAAAAAGTCATAGTTCCCTGATTGCTGTTGTTTCTTGTGCATATACATCTATGTCTTTCATTTAAGGATTAGCTCTTTATTCCAGTCTTCTTGGTGTGGCTTGTTTTGGTTTTTATTGGATATGTTTGCTTACAGATTATTTGTAATTTATCTGTTGACTTCTTTTTTTTTCTTGCCAGGTCACTGCCTTCTTTTTGTCACTAGATGGCACTTTAAGCCCAGGTTTGCTACAGTTCTAGTAAATGATCAGAGTGCTTCCCAGCCCAAATGGGGAGATGCTAAATGAAATATTGCAGTAGTGCAGGAAGGCTGCCTAGAGTGTTCTGCCCAGAGCACGAACCTGTGGCATGAACCTCCTACAGCATGGTGCTGCTGAAGAGCTACTCTGATTTGTGCCTCATTTCGCTGAGTTACAGAGGTTCCAGGGCTGAGGATGGCAGTCTCACTTCCCTCCTTTGTCTCTGGCTGCCCTCAGGAATAGTTTTCCTTTCAAGATACTCCTGATGCTTCCCTTGGGTTGAGGCAGGGATGGGTCCCCTGCTAGAGAACCCAAGATGGTGGGGAAGCTGGTTGTCCTCCTCAACCTTGGTTTTTCCAGGTGTGGCGACTGTAAGTCCAGGAGAAATTCTCCGTACACTGGGTGCTGAGCAGACTGGGAGGAAAGGCACTGTGGACATGAAAGTCTGATTCTCTTACAATTTTCTCAAAGTTTTTCACTTCTCTGTGGCCCCAGGAACTGTCTCATCTTCATATTCGAGTTCTGACACATTGCTGGTGATAATCTCAGTGCTATATATTTGTTTTTGATTTTCTGTGGAAGAAGCTTGATTCTATGCTGCCATTTTGGAACCCCTGGTGAAATTTTGATTAAGAAATATTCTGGGCTGGGTGTGGTGGCTCACACCTGTAATCCCAGCACTTTGGGAGGCCAAAGCAGATGGATCACAAGGTTGGTAGATCGAGACCATCCTGGCTAACATGGTGAAACCCCATCTCTACAAAAAATACAAAAAATTAGCCACCTCCTCCAAAGGAACACAGTTCCTCACCAGCAACAGAACAAAGCTGGATGGAGAATGAGTTTGACGAGTTGAGAGAAGAAGGCTTCAGACGATCAAACTACTCTGAGCTACAGGAGGAAATTCAAACCAATGGCAAAGAAGTTAAAAACTTTGAAAAAAAATTAGACAAATGTGTAACTAGAATAACCAATATAGAGAAGTGCTTAAAGGAGCTGATGGAGCTGAAAGCCAAGGCTCGAGAAGTATGTGAAGAATGCAGAAGCCTCAGGAGCCGATGCGATCAACTGGAAGAAAGGGTATCAATGACGGAAGACAAAATGAATGAAATGAAGCAAGAAGGGAAGTTTAGAGAAAAAAGAATAAAAAGAAACAGACAAAGCCTCCAAGAAATATGGGACTATGTGAAAAGACCACATCTACGTCTGACTGGTGTACCTGAAAGTGACGGGGAGAATGGAACCAAGTTGGAAAACACTCTGCAGGATATTATCCAGGAGGACTTCCCCAATCTAGCAAGGCAGGCCAACATTCAGATTCAGGAAATACAGAGAATGCCACAAAGATACTCCTTGAGAAGAGCAACTCCAAGACACATAATTGTCAGATTCACCAAAGTTGAAATGAAGGAAAAAATGTTAAGAGCAGCCAGAGAGAAAGGTCGAGTTACCCACAAAGGGAAGCCCATCAGACTAACAGCGAATCTCTCGGCAGAAACTCTACAAGCCAGAAGAGAGTGGGGGCCAATATTCAACATTCTTAAAGAAAAGAATTTTCAACCCAGAATTTCATATCCAGCCAAACTAAGCTTCATAAGTGAAGGAGAAATAAAATACTTTACAGACAAGCAAATGCTGAGTGATTTTGTCACCACAAGGCCTGCCCTAAAAGAGCTCCTGAAGGAAGCACTAAACATGGAAAGGAACAACCGGCACCAGCCACTGCAAAATCATGCCAAATTGTAAAGACAATCGAGGCTAGGAAGAAACTGCAGCAACTAACGAGCAAAATAACCAGCTAACATCATAATGACAGGATCAAATTCACACATAACAATATTAACTTTAAATGTAAATGGGCTAAATGCTCCAATTAAAAGACACAGACTGGCAAATTGGATAAAGAGTCAAGACCCATCAGTGTGCTGTATTCAGGAAACCCATCTCACGTGCAGAGACACACATAGGCTCAAAATAAAAGGATGGAGGAAGATCTACCAAGCAAATGGAAAACAAAAAAAGGCAGAGGTTGCAATCCTAGTCTCTGATAAAACAGAATTTAAACCAACAAAGATCAAAAGAGACAAAGAAGGCCATTACATAATGGTAAAGGGATCAATTCAACGAGAAGAGCTAACTATCCTAAATATATATGCACTCAATACAGGAGCACCCAGATTCATAAAGCAAGTCCTGAGTGACCTACAAAGAGACTTAGACTCCCACACAATAATAATGGGAGACTTTAACACCCCACTGTCAACATTAGACAGATCAATGAGACAGAAAGTTAAAAAGGATACCCAGGAATTGAACTCAGCTCTGCACCAAGCGGACCTAATAGACATCTACAGAACCCTCCACCCCAAATCAACAGAATGTACATTTTTTTTCAGCACCACACCACACCTATTCCAAAATTGACCACATAGTTGGAAGTAAAGCTCTCCTCAGCAAATGTAAAAGAATAGAAATTATAACAAACTGTCTCTCAGACCACAGTGCAATCAAACTAGCACTCAGGATTAAGAAACTCACACAAAACCACTCAACTACATGGAAACTGAACAACCTGCTCCTGAATGACTACTGGGTACATAACGAAATGAAGGCAGAAATAAAGATGTTCTTTGAAACCAATGAGAACAAAGACACAACATACCAGAATCTCTGGGACACATTCAAAGCAGTGTGTAGAGGGAAATTTATAGCACTAAATGCCCACAAGAGAAAGCAGGAAAGATCCAAAATTGACACCCTAACATCACAATTAAAAGAACTAGAAAAGCAAGAGCAAACACATTCAAAAGCTAGCAGAAGGCAAGAAATAACTAGAATCAGAGCAGAACTGAAGGAAATAGAGATATAAAAAAACTTTCAAAAAATTAATGAATCCAGGAGCTGGTTTTTTGAAAAGATCAACACAATTGATAGACCGCTAGCAAGACTAATAAAGAAGAAAAGAGAGAAGAATCAAATAGACGCAATAAGAAATGATAAAGGGGATATCACCACCGATCCCACAGAAATACAAACTACCATCAGAGAATACTACAAACACCTCTACGCAAATAAACTAGAAAATCTAGAAGAAATGGATAAATACCTTGACACATACACCCTCCCAAGACTAAACCAGGAATAACTTGAATCTCTGAATAGACCAATAACAGGCTCTGAAATTGTGGCAATAATCAATAGCTTACCAACCAAAAAGAGTCCAGGACCTGATGGATTCACAGCCAAATTCTACCAGAGGTACAAGGAGGAACTGGTACCATTCCTTCTGAAAATATTCAGATCAATAGAAAAAGAGGGAATCCTCCCTAACTCATTTTATGAGGCCAGCATCGTCCTGATACCAAAGCCGGGCAGAGACACAACAAAAAAAGAGAATTTTAGACCAATATCCTTGATGAACATTGATGCAAAAATCCTCAATAAAATACTGGCAAACTGAATCCAGCAGCACATCAAAAAGCTTATCCACCATGATCAAGTGGGCTTCATCCCTGGGATGCAAGGCTGGTTCAACATACGCAAATCAATAAATGTAATCCAGCATATAAACAGAACCAAAGGCAAAACCCACATGATTATCTCAATAGATGCAGAAAAGGCCTTTGACAAAATTCAACAACCCTTCATGCTAAAAACTCTCAATAAATTAGGTATTGATTGGACATATCTCAAAATAATAAGAGCTATCTATGACAAACCCACAGCCAATATCATACTGAATGGGCAAAAACTGGAAGCATTCCCTTTGAAAACTGGCACAAGACAGGGATGCCCTCTCTCACCACTCCTATTCAACATAGTGTTGGAAGTTCTGGCCAGGGCAATTAGGCAGGAGAAGGAAATAAAGGGTATTCAATTAGGAAAAGAGGAAGTCAAATTGTCCCTGTTTGCAGATGACATGATTGTATATCTAGAAAACCCCATTGTCTCAGCCCAAAATCTCCTTAAGCTGATAAGCAACTTCAGCAAAGTCTCAGGATACAAAATCAATGTACAAAAATCACAAGCTTTCTTTACACCAATAACAGACAAACAGAGAGCCAAATCATGAGTGAACTCCCATTCACAATTGCTTCAAAGAGAATAAAATACCTAGGAATCCAACTTACAGGGGATCTGAAGGACCTCTTCAAGGAGAACTACGAACTACTGCTGAATGAAGTAAAAGAGGATACAAACAAATGGGAGAACATTCCATGCTCATGGGGTGGAAGAATCAATATTGTGAAAATGGCCATACTGCCCAAGGTAATTTATAGATTCAATGCCATCCCCATCAAGCTACCAATGACTTTCTTCACAGAATTGGAAAAAACTACTTGAAAATTCACATGGAACCAAAAAAGAGCCCGCATCACCAAGTCAATCCTAAGCCAAAAGAACAAAGCTGGAGGCATCACACTACCTGACTTCAAACTATACTACAAGGCTACAGTAACCAAAACAGCATGGTACTGGTACCAAAACAGAGATATAGATCAATGGAACAGAACAGAGCCCTCAGAAATAATGCTGCATATCTACAACTATCTGATCTTTGACAAACCTGGGCGCAGGGACCAGAGTGCTAAGACGTGGCATGACCTTTCAGGGAGAACTGCGCAGAGGGTGGCCAAGGGTCACCTCCCTAGAGGGGTGAAGCCCTGAGATGTAAGGATGTTTCTTAAGACAGCGTCCTTCCCGCCCCTTCCAACCCCCGAGACCACCACCCAGGTCTGGGAACAGGGTGAGTGCATGGCGAGAGGTTGTCTGGTTTTGTAGCTATCAAGTTGTACCCCCGCTGCGCCCATGGGAAGTGACTCATCTGCTTGTCAGGTAGTGGCCTTGCTGTGAGCCAGGGCCATATTAAGAAAAGAAAGAAAAAAAGGAACAGCAAAACACTGTGCCCCTGCACAATGTGCTCTCCTTTCTTCTGCCCTCCCTCTCCTAGGCTGTCCTCTTCTTCCTCCACTTGTAGTTTGCTCAGCCCCCTCCCCTCCACTGCCACCCCCGACCCCGTTGAATAATGCTCAGTATCTGAGTCAGCAGATGTGAAACAAAGGGTTATTTCTCCTTATCTAATTTTGTGGAAGATTGACTAAAAGAGGGTGGAGGGTGTGTCTATTTAGTAGGAAAAAGATGTTTTTAACATGAATAATATTGAGAAATGTGCTGTGACTTTCACTGTTGGGCAAAGCAGGGAGACGCCTGCCTAGCTGGCCCTTCCTGCAGGCTTAGTAAAAATCCTCTCCCATGGAGGATTGGTGACCATTTGTCAGGTACCTAAAGAATACAAGGTGCTATGCTAGCAAATAGAACTGTACAGAAATATCTCGAAGGCTCTAATGTCATGGGACCTAACTCATTTAGGAGGAAGTAAGGCTTGAAGGTAGAGAACTATCTTGTAAGGCCGCCTGTAGCAAGCTCTTTGCACAATCATTGAGTGTACAGAAATCCAGGGTAAACAAAAATTACTTCCAACTGGGATATACTTCATAGAAAAGACATCTGGGGCGGGACGCAGTGGATCACACCTGTAATCCTAGCTCTTTGGGGGGCTGAAGTGGGTGGATCACCTAACTTCAGGAGTTCCAGACCAGCCTGGCCAGCCTGTCCAACACGATGAAAGCCTGTCTCTGCTAAAAAAAAAAAAAAAAAAATGCAAAAAATTAGCTGGATGTGGTGATGGGTGCCTGTAATCCCAGCTACTCAGGAGGCTGAGGCAGGAGAATTGCTTGAACCCAGGAGGTGGAGGTTGCAGTGAGCCAAGATGGTGCCACTGCACTCCAGCCTGGGCAACAAGAGCAAAACTCCGTCTCCAAAAAAAAAGAGAAAAGAAAAAGAAAAGGCATTTGGACAGCTCTGGGGTTGGCAGAAGACTTCTGGGTGGTAGAAGCCAAGGTCTTTGGGTGGGACAGGATAAGGTATGTGGCTAGAGTGGAGAAACTGGGTGGCAGGAATGTGAGAAAAGATGCCAGAAAAGGAGACAGGGACTCCTCTGGGTGTGGCATGGGAACTGGGCTTTGACTTTCATTGCATAGTGAAACAACTGAAAGTCATGAGCAGGGGCACAGCCTGGCTCTAGAGAGGGCTGGAGAGAGATGCTTGCTGGCCATATTTGTCTGCAATCTTCCGCTCTTCTTTCCTCTTACTCTACCCTTTTTTTTTTTTGATGGAGTCTCGCTCTGTCACCCAGGCTGGAGCACAGTGGCGTGATCTCGGCTCACTGCAAGCTCTGCCTCCCGGGTTCAAGCCATTCTCCTGCCTCAGCCTCCCAAGTAGCTGGGACTACAGGCGCCTGCCACCATGCCCCGCTAATTTTTTGTTATTTTTTTAGTAGAGACGGGGTTTCACCATGTTAGCCAGGATGGTCTTGATCTTCTGACCTCGTGATCCACCCATCTCGGCCTCCCAAAGTGCTGGGATTACAGGTGTGAGCCACCGTGCCCAGTCTCACTCTACTCTTTGTAAACCTGGCTCACAGAAAACTCATCTCCATGGACAAACAGCTCTGCTCCAGTGACTGGTCCTTTTCAAGAGAAAGAAACCCCGGGCTCTCTCTCTCCCTGGTGTTGTAGTGATATAGTGAGGGGCTTACAGATGTGGCTTCGGAAGACCTGGATTTGCATACCGACTTCGCTGCTTACTATCTCTGCAACCCTGGGCAGTTGCTGCCTGGGACTGGGTTTCCTCAGTTCCACCATGAAGGCACTGGGTGAGCTGTCTTAAAGTGAGCCTGCACCGCCTTCCAGATTATAAATGTCTATTGAAAGCCCAGTTAGATTTAGCCCTCCATGACTCTATTCTGAGAATAGAGAGGAGGCTTTTGCAGGCCTGCTCTGTTGCTGACTCAGGGCTGCAAGCACAGGACGTGGGGCTTGATAAATAAGTGTTGAATGAAAGAACAAAAGAATGCAATGCATGAATAAAGGAATGAATGGTTAGCTCTGCTTGGAAAGCACTGGTAAGCTGAGACCAGCCCCAGCACGGGTTCTGGCTGCCTGGGGTTAGCACCTCAAAACCCAGATAACTCTGATGTCCCCACAGAAATCAATACTGGAGAAAGCATCAGTAATTGTATTTCCCTGGGCAGTCGTTTGGCTTACCCTTTCC